>NC_000073.6:85571323-85871323 GCF_000001635.26 Mus musculus | reverse complement strand
ATATGCGGAACAACAATGTGAACTAACCAGTAGTCCCAGAGCTAGTGTCTCTAGCTGCATATGTAGCAGAAGATGGCCTAGTCGGCTATCATTGGGAAGAGAGGCCTCGTGGTCTTGCAAAATTTATATGCCCCAGTACAGGGCAGTGCCAGGGCCAAGAAATGGGAGTGGGTGGATAGGGGAGGGGGAGGGTATGGGGGACATTTGGGATAGCATTTGAAATTTAAATGAAGAAAATACCTAATTAAAAATATTAAAAACAAGAAATTTCACACATAGTTATGTACTGTATTATTGCACACGTGGCAGACCATGTTACTGTCATATAATATGACACTGGTATGTAAGTCAGCATTCATAATCTAAGTCATAAATTTTTACAGGTATGTAAACCACATAGGGCTTTCATGTATTATTTTTTCTTATGAAATTCCTAAATAGAAATAAGAAAATGACTTGTCTTTTATGTTATTCAATAGTTGCTGGTCAATTTACTAAATAGATGCAAGAGACTATCAAGTACTTTTCCATTAGTTACACTGATTAATTTCTATTCCAATGCCTGTGATCAAATAACTTTATTGTCAGAAAAAAAAACATAGAGAATGTGTTATTACTATCCAATCATAAAAATCAGGAGTGTAGGTTTTAAACCACCAAATCTAGCAAAAAGATCATATTAGTAAACAAAGTAGAACTAACTTTACATCTACATGAAATTTATTTTTGCATTTAGTACTGAATACTTATCATAAAGTTAAATTTTTGGAAAACATAGTAATAATTTGGAACACTCTAAATGTAATACCTACTATTCTAAAGTGGAAGCCTAGTTGAAAGTAAAATGACAAATGTGTTTTAGATGTTTTCTATTCTGAAGACAATGCAATTTGTAAATCCTGCTGGAGACCTAGTTAACATGAACCAGAATTTGAAACAGGAAAGAGAGTATGACATTTTCTATATAATGGATTTTCAAAAAGATTATGGACTTAAAATGAAAATAGGAAAATTTTCAGGTCATCTTCCAAGTCATCAACAGCTATATATGTCTAAGGAAATGATAGAATGGGCTACAGATATGGATCAGGTAATTTAGTCATAATGTAAATGCTTAACATGGAACACAATTACCTAAAATACCCTCCTTTTTGCTTTGCCATGGAATAAATACTTGGTATTTCTTCATTTATTGACTTACTATAAACTGCCCTAGACATCATTTTAATTTTTCTCTCTTTTTTGATATTTCTTAATATATAGATCATCATACAGTCATACATTTTATCTTTTAAAAAACAGTGAAATTTAATATGATATATGTGTGTTAAATGAGGTCTCTCATTGGATCTTTGTTATGAGAATCACTGGTTGCTTGTCTATAAGGATATTGTGCTTATTTTATAATGCATACTATTTTTCACAGATTCTACCCTCAATATGTAGTATGCCTTGCAGACCAGGACTCAGAAAATCCCCGCAGGAAGGAAAGGATATATGCTGTTTTGTTTGTAACCCCTGCCCTGAAAATGAAATTTCGAACATGACAAGTAAGGTTATCATTTATCAAAATATTCAGATTGAATTTTCTCCCATAGAAAAATAGTTCACAAAAGTCCTTTGTGGAAAGTAAAAGATATATCATGTTAAGGAGTCAAAAGCTTCAGATATAATGCTATTCAAAATAATAAACTCTTTAACTTTATTTTTGACTCGTTATTCTAATCCCTGGAAAACAATATTTTTCCTGAATACTTCTTTAGAATACTGAAGATTACTTCATTATGAAATGTTAGTGCTTCTCAATTTTATTAAAAATAGGAATACTGTGCATTTACAAAACTTCACCTTTTATTCACTTTACAGTCTACTCACATCCCCCATCCGTCCTCTTCTGCCAGTCCTATTCTTACAAATTCATCCCCCTTATACACCCTATCCTTCCCATTAGAGAAGGACAGCTTTCTCTTGGATACTGCTCCACCATGTGCTATAGGTTCAAAGCAGGACTAGTGCTGTGGCCCAGTGTGTCAGCCCAAGTAGGGGCATGAAACCCTATGGTAGGTCACAAAGATGGAGATAGATTTTGCTCCACTTGTGACAGGACCCACATGAAGAACAAGCTGTGCATTTGCTATTTATGTTTAGGGAGCCTTGTTCTAGTCTTGGCATGCTCACCAGTTGGCTGTATAGTCTTTCTGAATTCCTAGAGGCCCAGATTATTTGATTCTGTAAGTGTTCTTGTAGTGTCTTTGAAACTTCTAGCTCACCTTTGTCTACTCCAAACTTTATAGAATAGTAGATAAACTCATCATGATATTTCCTGTTGGTTTCTCAATCTATTTACTCCTACTGCTACTTGAAGCCCATCAAGAGACAGTACTGCTACACTCCTATTTGCAAGCTAGTCAGTACTATTAATAGTGGAAGACTTTGACTCCATCATAGATTTTGGGAAGATAATTGGTTGGCACTTCCCACAGACTCTGCTCCATCTTTATTCCTGCGAATAATCATGACAAATATTTGGTTGGAGGTTGCCTGGATGGATTGATATCACTTTCTTCCATTTGAAATTGGGCCTATCTACAGAAGGTAGCCTATTAAGTTTCTATATCCTTTTCAACTTGAAACCTTAGTTAGGGTCATCACTGTATATTCCCTGTATCCTTACCTTTCTCAGCCCTCAGGCTAGTCCCAGAGCAGCCCCTCTTCAATTTCCATTCTCACTCCCTGGCCTCTCTGGTCCTCCAACCCATAGTTTTTTTAACCACCCCTTTACCCCCTTACTTCCACTTCAACAAATTTTTTATATCTTTATTGAACTCCTGAGACTATTTAGTTGTAACTTCTGTGTAATACTTCATTTGGAAAAACCTTATTACCAAGTTTCTTTGGGTCAGTGGTTTGTAGCATGGTTATGGTGAAATTTATTGCTAATGTCTATGTGTAAATGAGTACATAAGATCCACGTCTTTTTTGCTGGAACCATGGGTCCCTTCATGTGTATTTGAGTTCTGTGTGGTATGCTTGGTTGATAATATTGCTCTTCCTATGGTGTTGCAAACCCCTCGAGCTCCTTCAGTCCTTTCTCTAACTCCTCCATTGGGGAGCCCGTGCTCAGTCGAATGGTTGTCTCTGAACCTCTCTGTCTCTGTATTTGTCAGATTCTGGCAGAGCTTCTCACTAGACAGTTATACCAGACTCCTGTCAGCATGCACTTCTGAGCATCCAAGATAGTCTCTGGGTTTTGTGTCTGTATATGAGATGGGTTTCCACGTGGGGTATTCTATGTATGGCCTTTCCTTCAGTTTCTGCTTCACACCTTGCCTCTGTGTTTGCTCCCATGGATATTTTGTTCCTCTTACTAGGAAGGACTGAGGCATCCACACTTGGTTGGCTATAACCTGGCTATAAACTTTCTTTAGAAACTTTAGTTGTGTTCCTTACATTAGGAATTATGCCAGTATTTATCTAGACTATAAACTTGCTGTAAATTGTCTTTAGAATCTTTAGGTATGTTTTTTTTGCATTAGGAATTACACAAGTATTTATCACGATAAGGTGAATAATCTTTTTTACTGCGTTCTTTAATTTGGTTTGCAAGTATTTTATTGAATAATTAAACATGTTTTTTTTTTAGAGAAATCAATCTATAATTCTTGTTCTCCATTGAAACTTTATATAGGTTGTGTGTTACGGTAACTATAGTTTAAGAAAATGAGCTAGGAAATGATCCTTCTGTATCTATTTTGTGGAAGAATTTGGGATGTACTGGTGTTATATCCTTGAAATTCTGGTTGAATTTTTACCTAAAACCAATCTGAACATAGGTTTTGTTGTGTTTGGGAGCATTTAAATGAGCGGTTCTATTTCAATGGGGGACATAGGTCTATATAAATTGCATATCTGGCCATAACTTCACTTTGGTAAGTGTTACATATCAAAATAATAATCATTTTTGTTAGACTTTATTCGATTTTGTGGAGTGCTAGATTTAAAGTGTGCCCTAATAATTCCCTTCAGTGTCTGCTATTTCCTCTTTTCATTATTTATTTATTTATCTATTCATTTACTGTTTTGGATATTTTTTCCTATGACCTTTTCATTGTTTGGATAATGGTCAGCCTATCTTGTTGAATATATTAAAAATTTATATTTTCAAAAATTTTCAGTCATTATCTTCTTTATATTATTAATTTCATCCCTCATTTTCATAATTTATTGCCATCTAATTTCTTTAGGTATATTTAAACATTTTGATGTTGTTGCTGAGCCTTTAGATGTGTGTTGACTTGTCAGTATGTGATCTCTCTAATTTAAGTAAATACTTAGTGCTAATAACTTTTGTTTTAGCAGTGCTTTCTTTGTGTCCCATATATTTGAGATTGTTGTGGACAAATGTTCATTGAATTCTAGAAAGTCTACATTTTTAATTTTTGTCTTGATGCATTATTTCATTAAACTAAGAGTTGTTTATTTTGCATGAGTCTGTAAGCCTTCTGTGGTTACCTTTGTATATGATGTCCATCACTAATACATGGTGATCGGCTAGGATGTAATCAATTATTTAAAATTTCCTGCATCTTTTGAGACTTGCCTTGCTTCTGAGTTGGTAGATTTTTGAGAAAAATCTGTGAGTTGCTGAAAAAAAAAATATTCTTTAATGTTTAGCATAATGACCTGTATATATTTGTTACATTAATTTGATTTATAAGACTATTTAACTCCAGTATTTTTAATTTTAAACTTCTGTGTAGATGAATTGTCTACTGCTTTGAGTATGTAGATGATGCTGTGTGTATCTGCTTCTATATTGGCAAGGCTCTAGCTGAACTTCTCTGTTACAGCTATATCAGGCTCCTTTCAGCAAGTGCTTCAGCAATAGTGTCTGGATTTGGTGTCTGCAGCAGGAATAGTTGCATAGTTTGGGCAGTCTCTGGATGGCTTTTCTTTGAATCTCTGCTCCACTCTTTGTCCCTGCACTTCCTTTTGACAAGCAGAATTCAGGATTTTTTTTTTTTTTTTTGAGATGGGTATATGGCTCCATTGCTCAATTGGGGGTCATGCCTATCCACTAGATGTGTTCTCTACAGGGTCAATCTCCAATTTGTTGGGTATTTCAGATAATGTCCTCCCTACTGTGTCCTGGGAACCTCTTGGTTCCCTGGCATCTGGAACTTTCTAGTGACTACACCCACTTGCCCCTCCTCAACTGTTACTCTCCTTGCAAATTCATGAACCTCTGTATGTCTCCTCTATCTCAGTCTATATATGACCTACCTGCCTTTTTCTCCTACCCCTCCTTACTCCCTTCTAGATCCCTCTTTCCCTCTATGTCCAAAGATTATTTCATTTCCCCTCTGAGTAGGACTGTAGCATCCACATTTTGGTGTGATATTCTTTCTTCTTGGGTTTCATATGGTATAAGAGATGTATAGTGGGAATTCCCCAGGTTCGTTTTGAATAATATCCACTTATAATAGATTACATGCTGTGTGTGTGTGTGCGTGTGCGTGTGCGCATGTGTGTGTGTATGTGTGTGTGTGTGTGTGTGTGTGTGTGTGTGTGTGTGTGTGTGTTTGACTAGGTTACCTCACAAAGGATGACAATTTTATATTAGAGCCATTGGCCTCTGAATTTTGTGAAGTGATTGTTTGAAATAGTTAAGTTGTATTCGATTATGTAAATATACCACATTTACTGTACCCATTCCTCTGTTGAGAGTACCTCTAGGTTGTTTCCAGCTTTTGCCTATTATAAATAAGGCTGCTATGAACTTAGTTGAGCATGTGGCCTTTCTATATGTTGGAGAAACATTTGTGTATATACCCTGGAGCTGTATAACTGGGGCCTCAGGTAAAATTATTTCCAATTTTCTGAGGGTCCACCAGACTTATTTCCAGAGTGGTTGTACCAGCTCACTAGCCCAGCAGCAATGGAAGATTGTTCCTCTTTCTCCGCAGCCATGTCAGCATTTGCTGACACCTGAGTTTTTGATCTTAGCCATTCTGATGGGTGTGAGGTGGAATTTCAGGGTTGTTTGATTTGCATTTTCGTGATGACTAAGGATATTGAACATTTTTTAATTTATCTGATATTTTATTTATTTACACTTCAAGTGTTATCTCTTTTCCCAGTTTCTCCTACAAAACCCCCATCCCATTTTCTCACCCCCTGCTTCTATGCAGGTGTTCCCCCCATTCACCCACTCGTGCACTCCATTCCTGGAAGGGTTTTGAACCTTCTCAGGACAAAGGGCATCTCCTCTTATTGATGTCCAACATGGCCATCCTCTGCTACATATGTGGCTGGAGCCATGGGTCCTACCATATGAACTCTTTGGTTGATGGTTTAGTTCCTGAAATTTCTGGGGTATCTGGTTGGATTATATTGTTCTTTGAATGGGTTGCAAGCCCCTTCAGCTCCATTAGTTCTTTCTCTGAGTCCCACATTGGGGACCACCTCCTCAGACCAATGGTTGCCTGCAAGCATCCACAAATGTATTTGCTAGCCTTTGTCAGACCCTCTCAGGAAGCTATATCAGGCCCATGACAGCATGCTCTTGTTTAAGTGCTTCTCAGACATTTGAGAATCCTCAATTGAGATTTATCTGTTTAGCTCTGTTCCCCATTTTAATAGGGTAATTTGGTTCTCTAGAGTCCAACGTATTGAATTCTTTATATATTTTGGATGTTAGTACATTTTAGATGTAGGGAAGGTAAAGAACTTTTCCTAATCAGTTGTTTACCATTTTCTTCAATGTCCTTTGCCTTACAGAAGCTTTTTAATTTTATGATGTCCCATTCGTTAAATCTTGATCTTAGAGCTTAAGCCTCAGTGTTCTGTTCAGGAATTTTTCTCCTTTCCAATGTATTTGAGGTTCTTTTCCATTTTCTCTTCTATTAGATTCATTTTATCCGGTTATATGGTGGTTCTTGATCCACTTATACTTGAGCATTCTAAATGGAGATAAGATTTGAACAATTGTATTCTTCAACACTTATGAGCACTATCATATTATCTCCAAATACTATTATCTTGACTCCCTCCTTTTGAATTTGTATTATATTAATCTCACTTTGTGGTCTAACTGCTATGGCTAGAATTCCAAGTATTATATTTAATAGATGGAGGAGAGTGTAGAGTCTTGACCTGCCTCTGATATTAGTAGGATTGCTTCAAGTTTTTCTCCATTTAGTTGGATGATGGCCATTGGCTTGTTTTATATTGAATTAATTATATTTATGTATGGCCCTTTATTTGCAGGTTTCTGCATTGCTTTTAGCAAGAAGGGCTCTTGTATTTTGTCAAAGACTTTTTTCAGATTCTAATGAGATGATAACATTGTGGGTTTTTTTTTTTTTAATTTTTGAGTTTGTTTATATAGTGTATTATGTTGATAGGTATCTATATATTGAACTATCCCTTCATCACTGGGATGAAGTCTTCTTGATCATAGTGAATAATCATTTTGATATGTTCTTGTATTTAGTTTGCATGAATTTGGTTGAGATTTTTACATCAATTTCATGAAGAAAAATGTTTTTAAGTTCTCTTTCTTTCTATTTTTTATTTTTCTGTGATAAAGGTTTCAGTTTAAATGTAGATTCATAAAATTTACTGGGTAGTGTTCCTTCTGCATCTTTTTAATGAAAGAGTGTGAGAAGTAATGATATTAGTTCTTTTTTGAAGGTCAGGACGAATCCTGCGCGAAGATCAACTGTTCCTGGGGATTTTATTCTTTGTAGACTCTTACTAACTGATTGAATTTCCTTGGGGGTTGATTGACTGTTTAATACTTTCTCTGATCCTGACTTAACTTTGGCACCTGCTATCTGTCTAGAACATAACCCATTTCGTGTAGATTTTCCAGTTTTATTGAGTATAGTCTTTTGTAGAAGGGTTTGGTAAGTTTTTAATTTCTTCAGTTTCTATTCTTAAGTCTCTATTTTAATTTCTGATTTTGTTAATTTGAATATAGTCTATGTGCCCTTTGATTATTTTGACTAAGTGTTTATCTATGTTATTGATATTCTCAATATACTACCTCCTGGATTGTTAATTCTTTGAGTATATTTCTTTTTGTTTATATTTAGATAACTTTAGCCTTGAGTTTGCTTATTACCTATTGTCTACTCCTCTTCCATGTGTTTTTTTTTTCCCTATTTGTACATGAGGTTTTCGACGTGTTGTTAAGCTGCTAGAATATACTGTCACCAACTTCTTTTTGGAAGCACCCAGAGCTATGATTTTTTTTTTTTTTTTTTTTTTTTTTTTTTTTTTTTTTTTTTTTTTTTTTTTTTGCTTACCATTGCTTTCCTTGTGGCCCATAAGTTTGGGTATGTTTTAATTTCATTTTCATTAAATTCTAAGTATCATTTGATTTATTTATTTATTTCTTCCTTGACCAAGTTATCATTGAATAGATAGTTGTTTAGCTTCCATGTATATGTGGGCTTCCTGTTGTTTTGTTGTTGTTAAAGTACAGCATTGGTATGTGGTGTTTTGATAGAATGCATGCGATTATTTCAATTGGCTTATATTAGTTGAGACTTGTTTTGTGTATGATTATATGATCAAGTTTTGAGAAGTTACCATGAGTTTCTGAGAAAATGGTATAGTCTTACTTTTAGGGTGAAATGGTCTGTAGACATGTATGAAGTCCAATGGGTTTATTATACCTTCTCTTAGTTTCACTGTGTATTGGTTTAGTTTCTGTTTCGAAGATATGTCATTGGTGGAAGTAGAGTGTCAAAGTGTACTACTATTATTGTGTAAGGTAGGTTCATTGTATACTTTGGCTTCCTTATGTTTCTTTTACAAATGTGGGTGCCCTTGCTTTTGGGGCACAGATATTCAAGATGTTCAAGTGCTCCTCCTGCTGGATTTTTCCTTTAATCAGTATGGAGTATTCATCCCCATCGTTTGTGATAACTTTTGATTGAAAATCTATTTTACTGGATACTAGAATTTCTATCTCAGCTTATTTCTTGTGGAAATTTGCCTGGAAATATTTCCCAGTCATTTCCTTTGAAGTATTATCTGTCTTTGTCACTGAGGTATGTTTCCTTTATGAAGCATAATGATGGTCCTATATAAATGTCCAGCCTGTTAGTCTGTGTCTTTTTCTTGGGGAATTAATCCATTAATGTTGAGAGATATTACAAAGAGTTGATGCTTTCTGATATTTTCCTTTGTAGAGTTGGATATATGCTTGTGTGGCTCTCTTCTTTTGGTGTTTTTGTGAGATTACTTTCTTCCTTATTCTTAGGTGTATTTTCTCTACTTGTTTTGGTCTTTTTCCTCTATTATCCTCTGTAGGTCTTGACTGTGGAAACATATTTTTTTCTTTTTTCTTTTTTTTCCTCTTATTTTTTTTATTACGTATTTTCCTCAATTACATTTCCAATGCTATCCCAAAAGTCTCCCACACCCTCCCACACCCTCTCCTACCCACTCATTCCCATTTTTTGGCCCTGGCGTTCCCCTGTACTGGAGCATATAAAGTTTGCCTGTCCACTGGGCCTCTCTTTCCAGTGATGGCCGACTAGGCCATCTTTTGATACATATGCAGCTAGAGTCAAGAGCTCCGGGGTACTGGTTAGTTCATAATGTTGCACCTACAGGGTTGCAGATCCCTTTAGCTCCTTGGATACTTTCTCTAGCTCCTCCATTGGGGGCCCTGTGATCCATCCAATAGTTGACTGTGAGCATCCACTTCTGTGTTTGTTAGGCCCCGGCCTAGTCTCACAAGAGACAGCTATATCACGGTACTTGCACCAAATGCTTCCTAGTGTATGCAATGGTGTCATCATTTGGAGGCTAATTATGGGATGGATCCCTGGATATGGCAGTCTCTTGATGGAATCATCCTGAGTGAGGTAACACAATCACAAAAGAACTCAAATAATATGTACTCACTGATAAGTGAATATTAGCCCAGAAACTTAGTATGGTGAGATATAAGGTACAATTTGCAAAACACATGAAACTGAAGAAGAACGAAGACCAAAGTGTGGATACTTTGCCCCTTCTTAGAATTGGAAATAATCACCCATGGAAGGAGTTACAGAGACAAAGTTTGGAGCTGAGACAAAAGGATGTACCATGTTTTTTAAATTTAGTTTTGTTTTGGAATACCTTGATTTATACTTCTGTGGTATTTGATAGTTCTCCTGAGTTATATTAGCATAGGCTAATATTTTTGTTTTCTTAGAGTCTGTGTGACATCTTCCCAAGATCTTTGGCTTTTAGAGTCTGTATTAAGAAACCTGGTGTAATTCTAATGAGTAAACCTCTATGTGTTACTTGATCATTCCCCTTACCATTTTCAATATTCTTTATTTGTTCAGTGTATTTTACATTTTAATTGTTATTTGATGGCAGGAATTTTTTTTCTGGTCCTATCTGTTTGGTGTTCTGTAGACATCTTGTATATTGAAGGGCATCTCATTTTGTAGTTTAGGGAAGATTTTTTTCTATAAGTTTGATGAAGATTTTGGCTGGCCCTTTTATTTAAGAAACTTCACTGTCTTCTATACCTCTGATTTGTTCTTTTAACTTTATCTATTTTAATTTTTTCTTCTATTACATGGTGTATTGATTATTATGTTTCAATGGTAATTTCTTTTCTGATCTGATATATTTGTTGTTCTGCAGGTTTCTTGTGCCTTTATATTTGTCTTCTTTTCAGGTAAGGAATAGTCAATTCTATGGTTTCGTTAAAAAATATTTTCTTGGCCTTTGAGCAGGTATGCTCCATACTGTACCCCTAATGTTCTTAATCTGAATGATCATACTTCTATATGTCCTGAATGTTACCTCTCATGGAGTTTTATACTTAATGTTTCCTTTGACTGCTGTATCAATTTCTTCTATAATGACTTCAGTGCCTGAGATTCTCCCTTCCATCTTTTGTATTTTATTGGCAAAGCTTGACCTTTTTTCATTCCTAAGTTTTTTTATTCCATATTTCCTCAGATGGTGTTTCCATTACTGTTTCTCTTTTCTTTTTAAGGTTTGAAAACATTAATTTGTTTCCTTGAATAGATTGTTTATTCTGTGATCTTGTTTACGGAAACTTACTTTTTTCCTCCAATTGTTTCAATTTTCTTGACTTTGATTGACAAATTTCTTAATTTCGTTGTTTCTGTTGACCAAATTTCTTCAAGAGATTTTTCTTAATGTTTATTTTTTCAAAGACCATACTTACTAATCATCAAATTTATACATATTTCTGTGGTCTTTTTGTTATACTTTACCTATGTTGGAAGATCAGAATCTTCCATAATACCAGGGACATTGCCCTGGATTTTTTTATTTATTTATTTATTTTTGGCATCTAGATATTTGTTTTTGGTGACTACAGTTGTACCAGTTGACTCCTGGGTTTGTCTTGGTTGTGTGGGTTATTATTCCCTGGCTTTTGATTTATGTGTGTATATTCAGAGTGTGGGATGGTTGAGTTCTGCTTGATCTACTAGTGTGTTCAAGGGTAAGGCTTGCTAGTATTGATTGCTGGTTAATGGAAGGCCAAGGTGATGGTCTGATAGATTCACAGGAGGCATGGACTGTTTTGAGATAAACCTGCTCTAGTTATTTTATTAAATCCTAGGTGAGATCTGAGAATTATGTATGAGTTGATAGAGAGCGTGGCTAGACTCTACAGACAGCCTACCAGTACTTCTTGTAGGCATGGCCTGCTGTTGACCAGATGATTTTACTTTTTTTGTATTATTTATAAAGGCTTGAATATATGTGTATTTAATTTTCCCTATCTTCCCTACAAAATCAACCCTTTTTACTGACTTTCAACTTCATGACTGTTTTTTTAATTGCTGTTGCATACAAAGATTTTCTGTACAGAAAATGTTTCTAAATACAATAAATTAGTCTATATAGTATTACTTTTGTGTTTTGTGGGAAGACTATTTTGTTGTTCAAGGACAATTAGTGTGTATCCTCTACTCTAGGAAAGTATCTCCACATTCCCTAGTTGTCTTTAGTTCCCTATAAGATTATTTCTTGATAACTTTCCGTACTCCACTTTGTTATGTTTTTGGTTTTGGTTCTCAATCAGCTTATGTTTAAGATTCTCATCTGTTGAGATTTTATGGTTTTTAATAGTGATCATCTTAGAAAATACAAAATATAAACAAACAAAAATTTTTTTATCTACTAACTGTTGCAATCTGTAATGATCTAATTTAGAAATCAATTTTATAGATATATTCATTAGACAAGACTCCAAAACTCTTAATTTTACTATAATTATCTCGACTGGTGCCTATTCCTTTCATACAGTAAGGACTATTGTTATTTGTGTTTGTAAAGAAACTTATTGGGAGCATAGTTAGGGATTAAAATTTTTAGTAATGTGTTGACCATATATTGTTTTCCAAGATACAGAGTGGATATGATTTATTTGTCCAACAATCAAATTGAGACCACATATAGAATTAAAGAGTTACTGATTAATAAACATAAAGATGTATGGACACATCCCATTACTAGTTATTTTTGCATAATATTGAGCATAATTTAATTACAAAAGTTTGTTTCCTTAATGACCAAGCTAAGATATGTGACTGTGGAAACATGAAAATTATATGATGGTATGAGTTTTTGAAATATGATATAAATATCTGGAATATATAAGATAATTACAAACAAATCTTACATAAAGATGATAAGCATTAGAATTTGTACCAAATGCTATGGAGCTTGCACATTTAAATTTACATATACTAAAAGAAGCAAGCCCAACTTAGCTATAATTTTTCCAATGTATTAATTCAGTATATTTTGTAAATGATAATGAATAAATATATCTGATAATATTTTCCTTCCTATACTAGATATGGATCAGTGTGTGAAATGTCCAGAAGATCAATATGCCAATGAAGACCATACTCTCTGTCTCCAAAAAATTGTGGCTATTTTAGATTATAGAGACCCTTTGGGAAAGGCTCTGGCTGGCTTTGCTCTATGTTTCTGTGTTATTACATCTGGTGTTCTTTGCATCTTCCTGAAACACAGAGAAACTCCCATAGTCAAAGCCAATAACCAAACTCTCAGTTATGTCCTACTCATTTCCCTCATATTTTGTTTTATCTGTTCCTTGCTTTACATTGGTCATCCCACTATAGTCATCTGTGTCCTGCAGCAGAGCACATTTGCCATTTCATTCACTGTGGCTGCCTCTACTATCTTGGCCAAGACAATTACTGTAGTACTGGCCTTCAAGGTCACTGTCCCAGGAAGAATGAGATGGCTGCTTGTGGCTGGGGCGCCCAAATACATCATTCTTATATGCACCATGATTCAGCTGATTCTCTGTGGAGTCTGGCTGGGAACTTCCCCTCCATTTGTTGATGCTGATCTACACATGGTACATGGCCACATCATCATTGTTTGCAACAAAGGTTCAGTGATTGCCTTCTACTTTGTCCTTGGTTACATGGGCTCTATTGCTCTAGCAAGTTTCACTGTAGCTTTCTTGGCCAGGAATCTGCCTGATACATTCAATGAAGCCAAGCTCTTGACATTCAGCATGCTGGTGTTCTGCAGTGTCTGGGTCACATTCATCCCTGTCTACTACAGCACCAAAGGAAAGACTATGGTTGCTGTTGAAGTTTTCTGTATCTTGGCCTCAAGTGCAGGGCTTCTTCTTTGCATCTTTGCCCCAAAATGTTATAATATTTTATTAAGACCAGGGAAAAATTCTTCTCATATGTTCAAGAAACTACATGCTAAAACTGAAAATATAATTTAAATTTAGCCACGTATATAGTTTACCAAACTTATCTACATATTTACAAAGCTGCTTTCAACTCATCAAGTATTGTATTGAAATATGAAGTTTCTATTATGTAAACAATGTAGAACATATGCTGTATAATAAAAATCAAACCCATGACCTGGACCTCAGTTTATTGGATCAATCTGTATAATCTGACACTTTTATACCTCTAATATCAGTTTTTTGTTTTTGTTTTTCTTTTTTTAATTATAAAACTGTCAGGTATCTGAAAATTGGCATTTGGCTTTGCAAATTATTTCACGTATTATCAACCTACCTGTATTGATTTCTTGTAATTGTTCTATTAAAAATATTACCATGTGGATAGAACGCACACACACACACACACACACACACACACACACACTCACACACATATATATATATATAAAAGGAATCCTTTATATTTTTCTAGTTCTGCAAAAAAATTTATAAAGAACAATTAACTAAATTTCTTTGTAACATGATATTCCAGGACATGGGATTATGATGGTATCAGTGCTTTCTGTTTCAATTTAAGTAATGATCATAATGAAGATACTCCATGATTAAAATTTTAATTCTGCTGAAAGCCTCATGAATGAAGATATAAATGAGTCCATAAAAATCTGTTGTTATTTTGCTAAGTGGTCATTCCCTAAAATGCATATCTTTATACTGAAGTTTATATTTTAGGACATAGACTTCTCTCAATCTTATCAATAGATACTTATTTATAAAATGCATAGTAATTAGTTAAGAAATGCATAATGTTTTAAACTAAAAAGAACAACATCCCAGGTTCTCCACCTTAATTAAAACATCTTCTCCATCAATACTTGGAAAATATCTTGGCATAGGAGGCAGAGAAACTAAGGGCCAATCACTTAGAAGTGTTGTGAAATTCTATCTTTATAATATGATGCTGTTTTTGAAATTCTAATTACGAAAAAAAATCTCCAAAATATCAAAAATTGAAAATACTCACATAAGTTCTGGAGATCTTCATTAGGTCTCCTCAAACAAACTTTAAACTATAAGTACAGAGGGCATTTGGAAGGAAAACTCATTCTTTTTCGGGGGCATGGTTTATGCAAAATTATACACTGTTGAGTAAGTGGCCCTATATTTTTGCACAGTCTAGCATCACTAACTATACCTAGCAAATTATCAAAAAGCAAAGCCAAAATTTGGGAGAAATTTGTATTGAAAAGTGGTAGAAGCTATATAGGGAAAGGAGGAATAAATATTATTATGTTACTATGAAAGTACTATGAAATTAATAATTACTTATAATGTATTAGCTTATATAATAATTGAAATAATTTGAATTATTCACTAGGCTATTATTCACATGACATCTATACTTAGAAGCTGAATTCCTAGTATTAATTTCATGAATTTTCATAAATTTACATCTGTTATAGGAATATTTAAGATCCGATACCATAATTGAACTCTTTTGTGAAGTAAAGGAGAGATCATGTCTTTCTTGTTTGTTTGTTTGTTTGTTTTGTTTGTTTGTTTGTTTGTTTTAGAAACAGGGTTTCTCAATGTAGCCCTGGCTGTCCTTGAACTCAGAAATTTGCCTTCCTCTGCCTCCCAAGTGCTGGAATTAATGGTGTGTGCCACCATGTTCGGCCTGAGATCCTGTCTTTTGAATGTGCATTAAAGCTAAGAGTAAAGTTTAACATGGGACAAAGGAACACTGAATAAATAAGTAAAATTTTAAACTAATTAGAATTTTAGTTAAATTTATAAATCAAGTGAAGATTAAGAACTACAGTGTAACTGGAAAAACAGTATCATTTACATCTGTCCAGTTCTCAAATACTCTATATGACTACTGTGTCATTCTCATGGATGAAATACATGGTAGCCATGGATTGGTCCATGTGTGTAGTTCTGAATAATCTATATTTTACTAAGATATTAAAAATCTCTTCTAAATTAATTATTCTAAAGTGTCTGTGCATTTAAAATCAACGATTTTTTTCTATAAATATATTATAACAAAGCTAACTATTAGGGAAATTCAGACTGGGAAATAACACTTTAGAAAATCTTGGTAGGAAATGTATTTCTATATTGCATACTATAAGAAAGACCTCTCTGTATAGTTCTGCTATGTTACAAAATAGAAAGGATAATGTTAAGATTGTGATAGTAGCTTAAATATTCAAAATGTTTACATATTGTCTTGAATTTTGTTGTATTAAAGAACACTACTTGGGTAAATGCAACATGCATACCTGTTAACCGCAGATACAGAACACACATTCATGCCCGCTTTTTCTCTCTCTAGCGCGCGCGCGCGCACACACACACACACACACACACACACACACACACACACACCACACATCCATTCAACCCATAGTGATATTTTTTGTGAAACATAAATTGTATTAGGATTTTATTCCAGAATCTGGGTGAGGGTTTACTTATACGAATAAATATGAATAACTCACTAAAGCACCACACAGTATAGTTAAAAACTACAAATACGTGGGAATTTGGAGTATATGACACAACATTCAGGACACTCAAAAGTTTCAAAATTTCTTCCAAGATGCTTTGTATTTTTCCCATTCTTCTAGGCAGCTGGTATGATCTCAGGAGTCTTCTTTGCAACTAATGTTCAATGAGATGATATTATTATTATTATTATTATTATTATTATATATTTTCTGTATATACATTAAAAATGCTATCATGAAAGTTCCCTATGCTTTCCCCCAACTCTGTTTTCCTACCCACCCACTCCCCCTTCTTGGCGCTGGCATTCCCCTGAACTGGGGCATATAAAGTTTGCAATATCAAGGGATATGTAAATGTACCACATTTTCTCTATCCATTCTTCTGTTGAGAGACAAATGGGTTCTTTCCTGCTTCTAATTATGATAAATTTGGCTGCTATGAACAAAGTGCAGCATGTGTTCTTATTACCAGTTGGACCTTCTTCTGGGTATATGCTCAGGAGAGGTATTGCTGGATCTTCCAGTAGCATTGTGTTCAATTTTCTGAGGAACCTCCAGACTGACATCAAGATTGGTTGTACAAGCTTGCAATCCCACCAGCAATGGAGGAGTGTTCCTCTTTCTCCACATCCTTGCCTGCATCTGCTGTCACCTGAATTTTTGATCTTAGCCATTCTGACTGGTATGAGGTGGAATCTCAAGGTTGTTTTGATTTGCACTTACCTGATGATTAAGGATGTTGAACAATTTTTCAGGTGCTTCTCAGCCATTCGGTATTCCTCAGTTGAGAATTCTTTGTTTAGCTCTGAACCCCCTTTTTTATTGGGGTTATTTGAATTTCTGGTGTAGAGCTTCTTGAGCTCTTTGTATATATTGGATATTAGTCCCCTGTCAGATTTAGGATCAGTAAAAATCCTTTCCCAATCTGTTGGTGGCCTTTTTGCCTGATTGACACTATCTTTTGCCTGATTGACACTATCTTTTGCATAAATGCTTTGCAATTTTATGAGATTGCATTTGTTGATTCTTGATCTTACAGCACAAAACATTGCTGTTCTGTTTAGGAATGTTTCTCCTATGCTTAATCTTTGAGGGTTTTCTCTACTTTCTTCGCTATTAATTTCAGTGTCTCTGGTTTTATGTGGCTGTCTTTGATCCACTTAGACTTGAGCTTTGTACAAGGAGATAAGAATGGATCAATTAATATTCTTTTACATGATAACTGCGAGTTGTGCCACCACTAATTGTTGAAAATGCTGTCATTTTTCCAAGGATGGTTTTAGCTCCCCTGTCAAAGATATAGTGACCACAGGTGTGTGGATTCATTTCTGGGTCTTCAATTCAATTCCATTGATCTACCTGACAGTCACTATACCAGTACCATGCAGTTTTTATTACAATTGCTCTGTAGTACAGCCTAATGTCAGGCATGGTGATTTCACCAGACATTCTTTTATTGTTGAGAATATTACAGCTAGAAATCAAGGATGATGATTCCAATAAAAGATATTTTGTAGTTGAGGTTTTTTTTTGTTTGTTTGTTTGTTTGTTTTTGTTTTTGTTCTTGTTTTTTTGTTTTTCGGCCATCATGAATTTTTGGTTTGTCCAGAAGAAATTGAGAATTGCTCTTTCCATGTCTTTGAAGAATAATGTTGGAATTTTGATGGGGATTCCATTGAATCTGTAGATTGGTTTTTGCAAGATGACTACCTTTCATATGTAATTATACCAATCCAATAGCTTGGCAGATCTTTCCATTTTCTGAGGTCTTCTTCAACTGCTTTCTTCAAAGTTTTAAAGTTTTCATAGTGATCCTTTAATTTCTGAGTAAGAATTACAGCATGATATCTGTGGTTATTATAAAGATTGTTGTTTCAGTAATTTCTCTCTCAGCCTGATTGCCATTTGAATAAAGGAAGGTTGTTGATTTGTTTGAGTTAACATTATTGTCTCCCACTTTGCTGAGGTGGTTTCCCAGCTACAGAAGTTTCTTTTGTGGAGTTTGGGTTTTGCTTATATATACTATCATATCATCTAAATATAGAAATACCTTGATTTCTTCCAATTGGTAACCCATATATATATATATATATAGTTTTGTAATTTCTTTAGATAGAACTTTGAATTCTATAATTAATAGATACAAATGTGTTGGCAACTTTGTCTTGTCCCTGTCTTTAGTGTGACTGATATTTGCTTCTCTTCATTTAATTTGATGTTGTTTTTGTATATACTCCTCTTATTATGCCTTGAATTCCTGATCAATCCAAACATTTAACATGTATGGGTGTTGGATGTAGTCAAAGGCTCTTTCAAATTCTAATAAGATGATCATGATATTTTTCCTTTATTTTGTTTACAAAGTTTATTATTTTGATACATTTTCTTATACTGAATAATCACTGAATCATTGGAAATAGACCTACTTGATAATTGTTGGGTGATTATGTTGATGTGTTCTTCATTTTTTGTGAGAATTTTATTGAGTAATTTTGCATAGAAGTTCATAAACAAAAGCACTCTGAAATTCTCTTTCTTTCTTGGGTCTTTTGTGTGGTTTAGGTATCAGAGTAACGGTGGCCTCATAAAAGGAATTTGTGTACTTTATGTTTCTTTTTCATGGAATAGTTTCAGGAGTATTGGTACTAGGTCTTCTTTGAAGGTCTGATAGAATTCTGCACTAAAATCATCTGGCCATGTGCAGTATTTGGTTAGGCAATTTTTAATTACTACTACCAATTCCTTTGTGGTTATGGGACTGTTTCAATATTTTTCCTGATACTGATTTAAGTATGCCAAGACATGTTATCTGTCTAGAAAATCATCAATTTCAACTAAATTTTCCAGTTATGTAAAGAATAGTCATTTGGAATAATGTGTGATGATGATTTTAATTCCTTTGGTTTCTGTTGTTAAGTATCCCTTTTCATTTCATATTATGTTTAATTGAAACCGTCCTCATGTCCTTTATTTAAAGTGTCTAGGGGTTTATTTTCTCAAAGAACCAACTCTTAGTTTTGTTGATTCTTTGTATTTTCCTCTTTGGTTTTAATTGGTTGATTTCATCCATTAAATTTATTCCATACCCTCTACTCCTCTTGGGTATGTTTGAATCTTTTGTTTCTAGAGCTTTTGGGAGAGTAATGAAGTAACTATGTTAGTATCTCTCAAATTTCTTTATTAAGTTACTTAGTGCTTTTAATTTTCCTCTTAACACTGCTTTCACTGTGTTCCATAATTTGGGGGATGCTGTGCCTTCATTTTCATTCTTCAAAGACTTTAATTACTCTTTTATTTCTTCCCTGATGAAGTGTTAGCATGAGGTGCTAGTAATAAGGTATATTATTCAGTAGTGACTGAAGAACAATGCAGGAGGTACAAATGCCACTCAGGGAGCAATGAATCAGGAATTTTGTGTTTGAAGCACAGTTGACTTATCAATGTTAAACTATGATCCCACAAGTGTTAAATAAATGGATAATTCAGCAGGGACCATGAGACTAGTATGGAATTATAGTGGCTTTTCTAAGCCCTTTCATGCATCAATGTGTAGGAAAGACATTGGTTGATTTATGCGATCATAGAAAGCAAGGAAATATGTCTGTTTGGGTTACTGGAAGTCTAATGAGGGAAGATTTTTGTCAACCTGGAGTTTGTAAGGAAGAAACGATTTTACAAAGTCTAATTTTATGCTAAGAAGCTTATGAGGAATATTTTTCAATTCCAGGGGAAATAACTCCCATTGATATCCATGATAGAACACCTAAGGAAAATGTAATAAAGTCTTTTCAAGATTTGGGTATTTGCCTCCCTGCCCATTATTAAAAAAGGCTATATTTCCTTCCAAATAAAGGTTATAATAATAGTGGAAATACTTTGTCCAGCTAGCCTGTAGTGAAAAGAATGGCAATAGATTCAGGAGCAATGTTATCCAAGCACCACACTGATCCAGGTAATAAGCATGTACATCAGGATGGATCATGGCCATATTGCTCATTGTTGTGTTGGGAGCTATTAAGACAACACTATTGTCCTGATCTCTGAATTGGGCCTCTCCACCCAAGAAGAACAGGGAGTCAAAAGTGGGCCACTGATGCACTGCTCTGAGAACAACCACAGATTGTTCCAGCCCTAAGTCAGCGCTGGATGTCCTGACCTCAAGATGTACCCTGATACCGCCAAGTTCCTGCTTCCCCTTGTAGTCGCCAAAAGAAAATTTTCTGCCTCCCCATCCCTCCTGCTGAGGTGCATTTCTGCTGCCCCATTCCTCCTGCTGAGAAGTACTTCTCCTTTTGCTTGTGCATTTAAACCTTGAGCCTTGCTAATACAGTGAGACCTTAATGCTACTCAGACTGCTTCCATGTGTCATTCATTACACAAGGTTCTCACCTCTCTCTACCTCCCCCCACATTTGGTTTTTAGGAGAAGGTCCCCTCAAGACCCTCGAATAACTGGACCTGCTGGATGGGTCATTGTTGCTCACTCTGTCTGAGCTGATTAATTGAGGCTTCCTGAGTTAATTTTGGTGGTGATATGTAGTAAGGCTCTATGTAAGAAATTAAAGATTACATTAAATTTAATTTCTCAGTGAGAAAGTCTGAAGATTAGAGAGAACTATTTAAGTTAGTACTGACTATTATTGTTTTGTTTTGCAACAATACTTGTTCTTTGCAGCAAATAAAATTGATAGAGATTGTTCAATTTCATTATCTTTTTAGCTGTAAATTTCTGGTATCCCATGACCTTTGCTGAAAATTGAGTACAATATATTTTCACAATGATAAATGGATATGGCTTTTGTTACTGTAGTAGATGCTGAACCCCGTGACTCAGCTCGACTGAAGACCAGCCTGTCTATGCATAGCCCAATGCCCCACATCTCCCCCGTCTGTTTCTATAAGAAAAGGTGGGGGGGGGGCGTCGTCACTAATGTGACTGTGTCATTTGTAATGAAAATTTAGGATGGATGGAAGTATCAGAAAAAAAATATATAGCCTAGAGAAGTAGCAGAACTAAGCTAGAGTAGTAAGGAGAGTTAAGGGTAAGAGTTGAGAAGGGAAGAGACTGTACAATCAATTAATTGATGCATGGGTAGTACAATTTGAGGGTAATAACATCCATTTTGAACATCAATTAATTAATCTAGATAGACATTATGCTTTCCTCACTGTCATGTAACTTTCCCCAAGTTCAGCAGCCATTTGGCTTTGGCAAAAGACTTCAACTGTAACTGGAAGGTCCCAAGTCTGTCTTTTGTAGGATTCACTGCATGTCTTGGGAGCCTTCAGTCAGATGAGATTTTTGGAGGAAGGCAGCTTTGTTGTCTGTAGGTCTCAGGAGAGGACGCTGTCTCAGATGGATCTGTGGAAGCAGATACTATGTGGAGATAGACCTGTGTGGGAAGGCGCAAACACCATTACAAGATGGCACTGGTTCCTTTAAGCCGACACCCATGAATATGGGTAAACAAACAATGTGCACATGTGCATAAGAGTTTTTTGCAGAGTCACTGCCTGGCTGGACGCATATTAATGAGGTACTGGTAGCATAACCAATCAGGTATGGACACGTCACTCCTAGGCCTATATGAGCAGCGCCATTTCTGGGGCTCTCTCTCTCTTTTGCCTATGCGGTCAATGCTCTCCCAAAAAACGTGTTGCAGAAGGATCCTGCTGTGGTGTTTTTCTTGCTGGTGAGTCAGGCATCCCACAAAATGGTGCCAAAACCCAGGATATAACATCTTCAGGCACGAGTGAAGACCCCCTGTTACAGGGAGGATTCAGAACTGCATCACGGGGATTGAGCAGTTGATGAAGTGTTCCCGTAAAGCAGTCTGTTGAAAAGGATTCAACTGAGTGGATTCAGAACTCTTCAGCTGGGGAACAGTGGTACCTGTAAGTAAAGGAAATTAATAGAAGTTTCTGAGAGGTATGGTTTCCTATGCAGTAGATCTGGCAATTATCACTAGGGTTGTGTTGCTTGCTATCTTTCTTGCCTTGATATTGTGCCATTGCCTTAATTGCCATCGCCCTGGACAAGAGTGTATCTGCTGGGAGTAGCTTGTCAAACACATAAGATCATAAAGCAATTGTAGATAAACCTGTGGATCGACCTTGGGGCTGAGAACCTCACATAGATAAGTGAGTACCTCAAGGACGCTTTAGTCCAGGACAAGTATGGTTACTGACCAGTTTACGCCGTTAGTGGGGCCGGTGCAAGCCTTGCTCAAAGAACAAGGTTTAAAGTCTTCTGAAAGTACAGTGAGAGGGTTCTTCAAAGAAATAGACAGACTCACTCCTTGATTTGCCCCCACTGGGTCACTGATATTAACTAGTTGGGAAAAGTTAGGGAGAGATATAGCGAGAGAGGAAGCAGAAGGAAAAGTGAGAGCAGGAACACGGCCGTTATGGAAGCTGATTAAGGCTTGTATCCAGGACAAGAAATGTGAGCTAGCTGTTAAGGAAGGGCAGTGACTTTTACAGGAGCAACAGGAAAGTATGTCAGAAACAGAGAAAAAGGAAAAAGAAGACTCACGCAGAAAAATAAGTAATATGAAAGATATAAAAAGAGAAAAAGAAAAGAAACTAAAATATAAAGATACAAAAGATAATATAAATATAAAGATATAAAAGATAATAAAATTAAATCAATTTACCCTCCTCTCAAGGACTTTGAGTTATTAGGATTATCTAGCCAGAAGACTCGGAACTATCAGGAGGGTAGGAGGCTGCAGCCAAGTATGAGGAGGAGAGATACAGGCCTGTAGGGAGGAGGGCAACGGCCCCCGACCACCTCTGCCTTATACAGAAAAGAAAACAATTGGCAGTGGCTACTCTTTTTGCACCCCTAAAGGATTGCGTAAAATATGTCAGGCTTTTCCTGTTTTTCAGCATCAAGCTCAACAGCAACATTATGAGCCAATATCACATAAACAAGTGAAAGATTTAGCAGAGTCAGTAAGGACTTATGGAGTCAATGCTTCTTTTACTCAGTCCCAAATTGATAGACTGGCTTACCATGCCATGACTCCTTCTGATTGGATGAGTATGGTAAAGGCATGTCTTATTATGGGACAGTATCTAGACTGGAAGTCTATATGGCATGATCTGTGTTTGAGTCAGGCCCGTGCCAATGCTACTGCATGGCAACCAGCATGGAACTTTGAAATGCTTACAGGTCAGGGTATATGGACAAACAATCAATTAGGATACCCAGTGCAGGTCTATGATCAGATCAATCAGGCAGCAGTGAAAGCTTGGAAAGCATTGCCTAATCAAGGAGAGGTATCTGGTAATCTGACAAAAATTATTCAGGGAGCTAATGAGCCACTCTCTGAATTTGTGGCTCACATGATAGAAGCAGCAGGACACATACTTGGTGATTCTGAGGCTGCAATGCTGTTAATTGAACAATTAGTTTATGAGCAATGTACCAAAGAATGCAGAAATTCTATCACACCTTGGAAAGGGAAAGGACTACAGGCGTAGATGAAAGCCTGTAGAGAAATAGGAGGACCACTTTCAAATGCAGGGCTGGCTGCCGCAGTTTTGATGGTGCAAACAAAAGGAATAACCTGCTATAATTGTGGAAAAACAGGTCATGTGCAAAAGCAGTGTACAAAGGATGGAAAGAATAGGTTTAAAAACAAATTACCAGGCATTTGCTCAAAATGTGGGAAAGGAAGACATTGGGTAAATGAATGTAGATCAACCAGAGACATAATAGGAAGGCTGATATCTTAGTTTAAAGTGCAACAGCCAAAAAATGGAGTGAGGGGCCCCTGTTCCCAGCGCCCTCAAATGTATGGGGCACTTCAGACCACAGTGTCCATGAGGCCACCCAAAGAACGAGGAGAGCCACTCTGGGTTCAGCAGGATTGGACATCTCTGTCACCTCCAGAGTAATACTTACACCACAAATGGGGTGCCAACTTATTACCTCAGATTTTAGAGGTCCCTTACCAAAGGATACAGTGGGCCTACTGTTGGGAAGGTCCTCTTCTGCCTTGAAGGGATTGGTAATACATCCCGGAGTTATAGACTCAGATTATGAAGGACAAGTTAAGATTATGTGTTCTGCACCCTGAGGTATCATGGCCATTTCTCCTGGAGATTGCATTGCTCAATTGTTGATTCTTCCTAGTTTTTCATAACATGTTCTCTAGTAGCCAGAATCCCAGAGGGGATAAGGGACTTGGTTCTACAGGAACTAATGTGGCCTACATATCTTTAGATTTGGATAATCGTCCCTCTTTACAATTACAAATAGAAGGAAAAACCTTTCAAGGTATAATGGATACAGGAGCTGATAAAAGCATTGTATCCAGCAATTGGTGGCCTGCTTCTTGGCCTGTTAATCAATCATCACATAGCTTACAAGGATTAGGATATGAGGCTACCCCAACAATAAGTGCAAAATCCTTACAATGGAAAGATAAAGAAGGAAGGACAGGGCTTTTTCAACCTTTTGTACTCCCCTTACAGGTAAATCTATGGGGAAGAGATATGTTGTCAGCCATGAACTTTATACTGACTAATGATTACTCTCAGAAAAGCAAGGAAATGATGAAAGGAATGGGATATATACCCGGACTAGGTCTTGGAAAAAATGTACAAGGTAGAGTTTCTCCAATTAAAGCCACAGAAAAAGCGGATAGGAAAGGGCTGGGTTTTTTCTAGGGGCCGCTGAGGAGCCTTTGCCCATTCCGTGGTGTATGGAGGATGCCGTGTGTGTACCTCAGTGGCCTTTACCCTCTGAGAAGTTAAAAGCAGCTAAAGAATTAGTACAAGAACAACAAGACCTGGGGCATGTAGACCCCACGCAATCACCCTGGAATACCCCTATTTTTGTTGTAAAGAAGAAGTCAGGTAAATGGAGATTGTTACATGACCTAAGAGCCATTAATGCACAAATGCAAGTCATGTGTCCTGTACAAAGAGGACTCCCCCTACTCTCAGCTCTACCTAAGGATTGGAGGATTATAGTGGTGGATATTAAGGATTGTTTCTTTTCCATTCCATTAAATAAGAAAGATAAACCTAGATTTGCATTTACCTTGCCTTCTATTAATCATATGGAGCCTGATAAAAGGTATCAATGGCATGTATTGCCCCAAGGAATGGCAAATAGCCCTACCATATGTCATTTATATGTAGGAAAAGCTTTGCAACCAGTTAGAGATGGTTTCCCCGCCTTAAAAAATTGTCATTATATGGATGATATTGTAATTTTTGGACCTAAAGAAGAAAGTATACAGCAAGCTTATGGCTTGCTTAATGAAACTTTAAAAAATAATGGCTTGATTATTGTACCAGAAAAAGTACATCAGTCTAATGTTAGTCATTTTTTTAGGAGCCACTATTACTTCATGATGTGTTCCTCCACAAAATATTAGTATAAGAAAAGATCATTTAAAGACATTAAGTTATTTTCAAAAATTATTAGGAGATATAAATTAGATTAGACCTTATTTTAAGATCCCTACTTTGGAATTAAAACCTTTATTTCAAATTTTAGAAGGAGAATCACATATTACATCATGGAGATAACTAACACCTGAGGCTTCTAAAACTCTTAGGAAGGTAGAAACAGCTATCCAAAAGGCACAGTTGAATCATATAAATGAGCAAGAACATTTGTGCCTATGCATATTAAGAACCATAAATTTGCCAACTGTTCTGTTATGGCAAGATGGTCCTTTAGTATGGATACATCCGCATATATCCCCTAATAAGACTATAGAGCATTATCCCACCATGGTGGCAAATATGGCCCATAAAGGTATAAAAAGTTCAATTACTCACTTTTGAAAAATGCCTGATCGCATAATTATTCCATATACTGCTGCAAAAATGCAAATATTGTGTGCTACTATAGATGAATGGGCCATTCTTAGATGTACTTATTCTGGTTTAATTGATAATCATTATCCTAAACATCCTTTTTTACATTTTATGCTATTGCATCCAGTGATTTTTCCAAAGGTGACAGCTTATACCCCTATAAAGGGAGTTATTGATATTTATACATATGGATCCAAAACAGGAATTGGAAGTTATGTGATTAATGAAAAGGCTGTAAGTTGTAATTTACACCCGGAGCCCCTCAATTGGTGGAATGTTTGGTGGTTTTAGAAGTTTTTAAAAGGTTCCTTATGCCCATAAATATTATCTCTGATTCTGTTTATGTAGTTAATGCTGTATTAGCATTAGAGACTGCCGGAAATTTTAAGCAGTCTAGTCCAGTATCTGAAATTTTGATGAAAATACAAGATTGTATTTTGATGCGTGAACATCCCTTTTATATTCAACATATTAGAGCACATGCATCATTACCTGGACCTATGGTTAAGGGAAATGCAATTGCTGATTCAGCCACCAGAGATATGGTTTTCCTATCCCAAAGTTCTATAGAAGGTGCTAAGAATTTTCATCAACTTTATCATGTCCCTGCTTCTACACTGCGACAGAAGTTTAAACTCACATGAACAGAAGCCCGAGACATTGTTCTACAGTGTGGTAAATGTATAGAATTTATTAATGCACCTTCCCTGGGCATTAATCCTCACGAATTGAGATTTTTGGCAGATGGATGTGACACATCCCAGCTTTTGGTAAATTACAATATGTACATGTGTCCATCGATACCAGTTCTGGTGTCCCACATGCCTCTCCCTTGACAGGGGAAAAAGCAGTTCATGTCATATCTCACTGCTTAGAGGCTTGGACTGCATGGGGCAAGCCCCTAGTGCTAAAGACAGACAATGCTCCTGCATATACTTCTTCTAAATTTAGTCAATTTTGCAAACAAATGCAAGTGAAATATATTACTAGATTGCCCTATAATCCACAGGTCCAAGGCATTATTGAAAGAGCTCATCGTACTTTGAAACAATACTTGCAAAATCAAAGAGGGGGAATAGAGGCTATTAAGCCAAAGATGGCCCTATCGCTTGCAATATTTACTCTTAATTTCTTAAAATTTGATGATGCTGGGAGATCACCAGCTGAAAGGCACGGACAATGGCCTCAACCGCCCAATGAAATGGTCAAATGGAAAAATTTCCTTGATAATAAATGGTATGGCCCGGATCCCATATTAATCAGATCCAGGGGAGCTATTTGTGTTTTTCCACAGGGTGAAGACAATCCACTTTGGGTTCCAACTCGACTGACAAGGACTGTGAAAGAGCAAGATGAATCCCAAGATGATCCTGTTATTCTTACTCCTGAGGATTGAGACAGGGATAAGTATACCTTTGTGGGCCATAGTAGGATCATGGCCAGTACCTTTACCGGTACATTCAAATTCTTCTACCTTGCCTTTGTTTTTTGCAACGGAATGTTTTTTGGATGCGTCTTGTGCACCACGACAAACTCCTCAAGAGCCACGGGTGTATAATAGTACGAGTTTTCATTTAAATTATACACTATGCTTTGTGCATAATGTGGATAAACCTTTTACACCCTGTATATTTTTAAAGAAAAAAATTATCTCTAATTGGGCAGATCCCATTTACCAAAATAAAGTGAGCTCTGGGGTGTTATTTAATGCTTTAACGCAAATTGCTCAAGGAGCACAATCAGGCTCAGGTGATGTTGGAAATAATGTAACTTCACCTATTAAAATCACCACTATCATGATAAAGAGAAATGTGACTATTCCAAAAAGATCACGATGGCCTGTTGGCAATGCTACTGCTATACACAGCATGCCTTGGTGCCATCCGGACCTTGCATTTCCTGTAGTTTTTTTCACCTTGTCAATCAAATGTTTTTTTCTCAGAAAGAAATAGCAAAGGGTTTTGTTTTGTCACCACCATTAGATTTTGCTGTAATGAATGATAAAGGAGATGCTACAGGAAAATAAAATATTTGGCCATATTACCAATAGATTTTAAGTAATGAGGTGGGTGCTAGTACCAGTTTGTCAGCCTTTGCACTGCTGACTGGAGCCTTTCATGAGATATTGAATGTTTCTGCCACACTTTCCAATATCTCCACTCATTTGGATAATGTGACATCTAATAGAGTTATCAGAAATATGACTACTTCTCCAGTAGAAGTCTGTGTCAATGCTCCATTTTTCTTTATATTGGCTGAATTTCAAAATAATACAGAATGGTTAGATTGTACAAATGTCACTTGTTTTTTGACACAATGCTGGAATGGAACTAATTTCTTAGCCTTAGTGGTACATTTACCAACATTTGTCCCTGTGCCTGTTGAGGCAGATCCAGAGAAGTTCCCAATCATGAGTCTTGTTCGGCGGAAGAGAGATTTTGGAATCACAGCCACCATTGTTACTGCCATTGCAGTGTCCACAGCATCTGCTGTTACAGCAGGAATTGCTATGGCCTATCAAGTCAATACTGCTGACACCATAAGTCAGATAACCAAAAAAAAAAAAAAAAAAAAAAAAAAAAAAAAAACGTCTGAGGCATTGTTTACCCTGCAAAGGGTGGATTCTCATGTTGCCTCAGGACTAATGTTAGTGAATCAAAGAGTAGATATTTTACAACATAATATGGAACAGATGATGGATGTCATACAAATGAGTTGTGTGGCATCAACTCCGTATATGTGCATTACTCCTGTTAGGTATATTAACAATTCTTTCACTAAAAGTAAAGATTTATCGAATTATCTGAAGGGGAACTTATTGCAGGAGCTGGAAAGATTGCAGAAGAAGCTGCAGATACAGATCCTGAACATTAATTGAACCAGAGTGGAACCAGTGACCCTTGGAGATTTCACCTCTTGGCTTACCTCTGTATTTTCTTACTTTAAGGAATGGGTGGGAGTGATTTTGTTTTGTGCTGCTATATGTTGTAGACTGGTGTTCATGCTTTGGTTGGTTTGCAAATTCAGAACTCAACAAAAACGTGACAACGTGATTATAACTCAGGCACTTTTAGCCATTGAAAACGGCACCTCCCCTGAAGTTTGGTAATCTATGCTCAAGAATTAGTCGGCATCCGAGTTCTCTGCTCTTGCACCCCACGGATTTATGGATCCATTGCACTGGGATGAGAGAGACTCAATGATCATTGATTAGCCCTTGCACATCGCTGAGGTTTCCTCATTGCACGCGGTAGGGTGATCATGATTTCTCAGCTAATTTTTTCCTTAAAACTTGGCTGGCCTCTTTTGTAGAGTTCGCCCTAGGTCATTTAGCAATTACTGTCACACAGCATCGTGGTTTCCAGAGAAGGGCAACTTTCCTCATGAACAAACCAACCTAAGACACGGGGCCCGGTGGCGATAGGGTTACCCTATGATGGGTAAGGCTGTGACATAGAGGAACGATCTAAAACAGGAGCCATGATGGATGGATATAACTGCACAGGCCTAGTCCAGCATCATTTTATTAAAATATAAAGGGGGAGATGTGGGAAGCCGCAAACGCCATTAAAAGATATCGCTGGTTCCTTTAAGCCGACGCCCATGAATATGGGTAAACAACCAATGTGCACATGTGCATAAGTGTTTTTTGCCGAGTCACTGCCTGGCCCGACACATATTAATGAGGTACTGGTAGCATAACCAATCAGGTATGGACACGTCACTCCTAGGCCTATATAGGCAGCACCATTTCTGGGGCTCTCTCTCTCTTTCGCCTATGCGGTCAATGCTCTCCCAATAAACGTGTTGCAGAAGCATCCTGCTGTGACGTTTTTCTTGCTGGCAAGTCAGGCATCCCACAGACCTGTAGTATAAATATAACAAAGAAGCAGAACACCAGCAGTGTATGTCTGCATAGGGTGGATAGCAAAATGTTATACCTGCAATTATTTGCTTAGGGACACATCACAGTCCATTTTCGTAGCTGAGGAAGAAATTATCATGTTAATTGTGTAACTGGGGGAGGAAGATAACAGTTCTTCTGTAAAAGAAGACCAGTTATTAATTAAGGATTGAATAATGTTTGAACCTTAAAGGAAATCTTAAAGAAGTGGAAAGAATTTTTTGGAAGTATATCATGAATAGTAGACAGGAAAAAAAAAACACTTAAATAAAGAAGCAAGAAAATTTTGGGTTGAAAAGCACAATTCAGTTGTTCCTATAGTGGGAGCACAGCTTTGGGTGCAGTTTTCAAGGACTTACCTGTACTGGGGGAGGGGTACATTGTACCCTGAAGTCTTCTTCACCCTTTGTTTTTTCTAAGAAAGCAGAAGGTAAAGTAAAGGGTTAAGTGAAAGGCTTTTTAGCTAAGGGGGCTGTCAAGCCCGCCTCTGCACTACCTGCACAGCCAGCCCTCCCACCTCCTAAAAAAACTTCAGGGAACCTCACACCAGCCAGCAGAGGAAAACAGAACTCAGAGCAATTATTGCCTTAGCAGGCAGTGCTGCAGGACAATCATTTGAATACAGTTCAAAGCTGAGAGCAAGGCAGGAGGGGCAGCAGAGTTTGCAGAATCCTGAAACCTGAAACCTTCAGCTGAAATCTGTGAAAGTTTACAGCAGACTCTGCTGCTGTGCTGCTTGGCAGAGTACTCAATGCCAAGGGGCTGCAGAGCCTGAGAACAGCCTACTTGCAGCTGAAACCTGTGGAGAGGGGGAGTGCAGGGAGGAAGCTGTCCAAGAACACTATGGAGAGAGAGAGAAAGAGAGAGAGTAAAAAGCCTAGTTTTTGAATTAGATTACTCACTGTCTCTTGGGAAACTTGGAGATTGATGTATGTCTCTGTGTGCTGTGTTCTTCAGCTGGTTCTGTCTCGCATGGATTGCATAACCATCCTCTACTACCAAATGTTGGGAACTAAAAAGGGGGGTGCAGGGAAGAGGGGGAAGGGGAAAGACCCACACCACACCAGAGTTCTGCCTATGCTCTGGTCAGGTGAGCATGAGGGGTATGCCAGATGCTTTCCATTCATCCCCAGGTGTGCATCCAAGCCTCTGAAACACTTGAAAAGGGGTGAACAAGGGGCAGCCCAACATGGGGGGCCCAGGGCCACACCCTGTAGCCCTGGGATTATGGGAGAGAGGGCATAGGGAAGGAGGTTACCATACATGCTAGAGTGAGTACAGCCTTGATGAACAGAGACTGTCTATGGATTTAGAACTTTATTATAGACAGGCAAGAGGAAAGAGAGAAGGTAAAAGAGAGAGAGAGAAGAAAGGCAAGAGAGAAAGAGAGAGAAAATGAGTGAAAGGAGAGGAAAGGAGAGTAAGAGAATAAAGGAGTGAGAGAAGTGAGAGGTAAGAGAACAAATGAATGAGAGGACAAAGAGGGGCCAAACAGCCCCATTTAAAGTGAGCTACCTTTTCTGTTGCTAGGTAACTGGGGAAGAGTTTAGCCTGAAGGTAAGAAGCTTGGAACATTGCCTACATGACTTCTAGCCATGCTTCTCTTGTGGGGGATGAGAAGGGCAGTAACTTAAACAAGAGCCATAGTTCCAGGAGCATGAGAGAACTCTTTCCGTCCCATGTAGGTAAATTATGACCACTGGGTCCCAGGGTTCAGCATTTGAGCTTGACTGGAGACCAGCTTGTCTGTACATAGCCCAGTGCCCCACAGAGGAATGTCCCTCTTTCTGCACATAGTCACCAGCATCTGCTGTCACCTGAATTTTTGATGTTAGCCGTTATGAATTGTGTGAGCTAGAATCTCAGGATTGTTTTGATTTTCATTTCGCTGATGATTAAAAATGTTGAACATTTATTTAGGTGCTTCTCAGCTATTTGGTTATAATCAGTTGTGAATTATTTCTTTAGCTCTGTACTCCATTTTAAATATGGTTATTTTGTTCTCTGGAGTCTACCTTCTTCAGTTCTTTGTTTATATTGGAAATTAGCCCTCTACCAGATATAGGATTATTATAAATCTTTTCCCAATGAGTTGATTCCCATTTTGTGCTATATTCAAAGAATAAACAGGCCAAGAAATAAATTAGGGAAACAGCACCCTTCATAAAACTCATTATAATATGAAATATGTTGGTGTGACTCTAGCAAATCAAATAAAACATATGTATGACAAGAACTTCAAATCTCTTAAGGAAAAAAAATGAAGAAAATCTCAGAAGATGGAAAGCTCTCCCATGCTCATAGATTGGTAGCATAAATACAGTAAAAATGGCCATCTTGCCAAAAGCAAGGTACAGATTCAATGCAATCCCCATCAGAATTCCAACTCAATTCTGCATGGAGATAGAAAAAGAAATGTTCAAATTAATCTGGAATAACAAAAAACTGAGGATAGTGAAAATTATTCTGAAGAATATAAGAACTTTTGCAGAATCACCATCCCTGACCTCAAGCTACAGTACAGAGTAATCTTAATAAAAACTGCATGGTGTTGGTACAGTGACAGTCATGTAGCTCAATGAAATAGAATTGAAGACCCACAAATGAACCCACACTAAAATTGTCACTTGATCTTTGACAAGGATACTAAAATCATCCAGTGGAAAAAAGACAGCATTTTCAGAAAATGGTACTAGTTCAATTGGTAGTCAGCACATAGAAGAATGCAAATTGCTTGATTCTTATCTCCTTGTAAAAAGTTCAAATCCAAGTGAATTAAGCACCTCCTTATAAAACTAGATACACTGAAACAAATATGTGCTTTGAGCACATGATCACTGGGGAAAGTTTTGTGACCAGAACACCAATCGATTAAAATGTTTGCTCTTAATGAAGAAGAGTTGCACAGAAGACACCTGAGATCATAACAACCTGCCTGTCTCTCAGGAAGTCCCCTGTCATACATGTGAGACTACTGTCCAAGTTCTCATACCAGCTTAAACTTTCACAGATCCCAGCTGACTCTGGACCCTCCTGCCATACTGCCCTACTGAGGATCTCAACATTCCTTCTGCTCACTCATCCTGTATGTCTACCATGAGGTCTACAAGAATCATCAATACAGCCTTTCTGACTCCGAGGAAGACTACAATAACAAGGAACACAGGAGACCTAATATAACCTGTGTCACAATAACTTAGTATATTACACCCTTCTACATTTGTGACAGATCATGTCCATGGAGCACAAGCCTTCCCGTCTCCCAGAAGGTTAACATGGAAAGGAAGAACTGAGGTCGGCCCTAAACAGGTACTCAGAAGGTCATTGAGAGCCAGAGACACAGGTCTCCCCGCCTCCATCCAGGGAGAATCTCCAATAAGATTGGTTAACAGAATCAATGCAAGAAGATGATCCATCCTTTAGATACATAGAAGGAACACACCAGAACATTAATGTATGTATTACATCAGAATACAGGGTTGGAAAAAATTATCCAGCTAATGGATTCAAGAAGCAAGCTAATTCATCATTTCTAATATCTAACAAAATAATCTTTGAAACAAATCAAAACTGATGGGGCTTGTGACTTAATATTCATCAAAAAATTGTCAGAATGATATTTCAATCCTTAACATATTTGTGTGAAACACTGGAGCACACACATTTGTAAAAGTAGCATTTTTATTGTATATTTTCTTTATTTACATTTCAAATGTTATCCCCTTTTCCAGACTTTCTCACTCCTAGAAACATGCTAACACAACCTTAGACTTTCTCCTTCTATGAGATATTCAAACACCCACCCACCCACATGCTCCCACCTCCCCACTATTGATTCCCCTTTACTAGGGCATTTATGGGCCTTCAAAGGTTCATGGACCTCTTCTCCCATTGTTTCATGAAAAGGTTTTCCCACTAATCTTTAAATCACACAGAAAATCAAATACATTAACAATTTGAGACTTTTGTATCGATTATTATACTGATGTTGATAGATATTAGTGACCTGTGATGTTTTGATGTTGGTGGTGGGTGGGTGTGTGTTTTCCTTGTTTTGATGGTATCAATGTTTTTTTTTTTTTTTTTTTTTTTTTTTTTTTGGTGTGATTATCCTTCCTCAGTTAGGGTTTTCCTTCTAGTATTTTCTGTAGGGGTCTGAAACTAAGAATAGATATAGTTTAAATATGAATTTGTCTTTAAATATTTTGTTTTCTCTATCCATGGTGACTGAAAATTCAGCTGGAGATATGTACTGTAGGTTGTCACATAAGGTTTCTTTGAAGTTTCAAGATATATGTCCAAGTGCTTCTAGGTTTCAGAGTCTTGGTTGAGAGATCAAGTATATTTTTGGTTGTGAGCCTAGCCTTTAACAGCTGAGCCATCTCTTGGCTCCCAATGGAGGAGCTAGAGAAAGTACCCAAGGAGCTAAAGGGATCTGCAACCCTATAGGTGGAACAACATTATGAACTAACCAGTACCCCGGAGCTCTTGACTCTAGCTGCATATGTATCAAAAGATGGCCTAGTCGGCCATCACTGGAAAGAGAGTCCCATTGGACACGCAAACTTTATATGCCCCAGTACAGGGGAACGCCAGGGCCAAAAAGGGGGAGTGAGTGGGTAGGGGAGTGGGGGTGGGTGGGTATGGGGGACTTTTGGTATAGCATTGGAAATGTAAATGAGCTAAATACCTAATTAAAAAAAAAGAGAGATCAAGTATAATTTTGTTAGGTCTGCCTTTGTATGATACCTGACTTTTCTCTTTTGCAACTTTCAATATTAGTTCTTTGTTTTGTAGATTTTTGTGTTTTGAAAGATACATGATGGGAACTTTTTTTTTTTTTGGCTCCATTAAAATTGATATGCTAAAAGCTTCTTTGTGTATTTATAAGCATCTTTTTTTGGGGGGGGTTATTTTGATGTTATTTAATCTGAAACAATTCATGATTTTAGATGAAACTTCACATTTTAGGTGTTGATGACCAAGGTCACTTAATTTCATTCTACATTAAGAAAAAATATATAACAGATAAAAATAGGGTTTCCTGTAAATGTTAGTAAGTAAATATTTATGTTTCTACACTATTAGTTGTAAATTCGGTAGTTTCAAAGGAAGAACTAGTTAAATATTTAAGGAAATAACAGGCTGTATATGCCTGCGAATCAACCCGTTCTTTGAAGTCCTAACATAATTGCTTATAGTTTTATATATATGGGCAAATGATAGAATAGTGTGTTGAAACTGGAGTGTAACCAAACTTTTAAAAATTGGATATTTTAATTATTTACATTTCAAATGTTATACCCCTTTCCGGTTATCCCTCTGCAAACCCTGATCCCATCCCTCCTTATCCTGCTTCTTTGAGGGTGCTTCCCCACCCACTTACCCTCTCCTGCCTCACCGTCCTAGCATTCCTCTTCTTTGGGGCATCAAGCCTTCACAGGACCAAGGGCTTCCCTTCCTATTGATGTCAGTCAGATAAGGCCCCTTCAGGTCCTTCAGTCCTTCCTCAATTCCTCCATTGGGGTCTCTGTGTTCAGTCCAATTGTTGGCTCCAAGCATCCTAGTCTGTATTGGTCAGAATCTGGCAGAGTTTCTCAAGAGACAACTCGATTAGGCTTCTGTCAGCAAGTACTCCTTGACATCTGCAATAGTGTCTGATTTTTGGCATCTGCATAGGGGATAGTACCCTAGGTGAGGCAGTCTCTGGATGGCCTTTTCCTCAGTCTCTGCTCCAGTCTTTGCCCCTTTTTTCCTTTAGATAGGAGCAATTCTGGGTTAAAATTTTGGAGATGGGTGTGTGGCCCTATCTCTCAACTGGGGGGCCATGACTAATCTCTGGATATAGTCTTAACAGGTTCTCTCTCCCTTTGTGGGGTATCTCAGCTAATGTCATCCCTGTAGGGTCCTGGGAGGCCCTTGCTTTCCTGGCATCTGTTACTTTCTGGTTGCTACCCCCAGTTTCTCATCCCCATTGCTACATGCCTCTATTTGATTTCCTGACCCTCTGTATATCTCCTCCCATACCTGATTCTTCTCCTGTTTTTCCCTTCTGAATCTTCTCTTCCTCCATTATATAAATGTAAGGCATTTTCTGTATCCATTCCTCTGTTGAGTGGCATCTAGGTTGTTTCCAGCTACTGGATACTATAAATATGGCTGATATGAACATAGAAGAACATGTGTCCTTATTACATGTTAGAGTACCTTCTGTGTATATGCCCAGGAGTTGTATATTTGAGTCCTCAGGTAGCACTATATCCAATTTTCTGAAAAAACTGCCAGATTTATTTCCAGAATGGTAGTACCAGCTTGCGATCCCACCAGCAATGAATGTGTGTTCCTCTTTTTCCACATCCTTGGCAGCATCTACTGTTACCTGAGATTTTGATCTTAGCCATTCTGACTGTTGTGAGGTAGAATCTCAGGGTTGTTTTGTTTTGCATTTCCCTGATGACTACGGATATCAGGTATTTTTTTTTTTAAGGTGCTTCTCAGCCATTCGATGTTCCTCAATTGAGTATTCTTTGTTTAGTTGTGTTCCCATTTTTTTTTCAAATTTTTATTAGGTATTTTCCTCATTTACATTTCCAATGCTGTCCCAAAACTCCCCCATATCCCCCCCCCAACTCTCCTACCCACCCACACCCACTTTTTGACCCTGGCATTCCCCTGTACTGGGGCATATAAAGTTTACAAGTTCAATGGGCATCTCTTTCCAGTGATGGCCGACTAGGCCATCTTTTGATACACATGCAGCTAGAGTCAAGAGCTCCAGGGTACTGGTTAGTTCATAACATTGTTCCACCCATAGGCTTGTAGATCCCTTCAGCTCCTTGGGTATTTTCTCTAGCTCCTCCATTGGGGGCACTTTGATACATCCAATAGCTGACTGTGATCATCCACTTATGTGTTTGCTAGGCCCCAGCGTAATCTCACAAGAGACAGCTATTTCAGGGTCCTTTCAGCAAAATCTTGGTAGTGTATGCAATGGTGTCAGTGTTTGGAGGCTGATTATGGGATGGATCACTGAATATGGCAATCTCTAGATGGTCCATCCTTTGTCTCAGCTCCAAACTTTGTCTCTGTAATTCCTTCCATGGGTGTTTTGTTCCCAATTCTAAGAAGGGGCAAAGTGTTCACACTTTGGTCTTCATTCTTCTTGAGTTTCATGCGTTTTGCAAATTGTAAATTCTATCTTGGGTTTTCTAACTTTCAGGGCTAATATCCACTTATCAGTGAGTACATATCATTTGTGTTCTTTTGTGATTGGCTTACCTCACTCAGTATAATGCCCTCTAGGTCCAACCATTTGCCTAGGAATTTCATAAATTCATTCTTTTTAATAGCTTAGTAGTACTTCATTGTGTAAATGTATCACATTTTTGTATCCCTTCCCCTGTTGAGGGGCATCTGGATTCTTTCCAGCTTCTGGCTATTATAAATAAGGCTGCTACGAGCATAGTGGAGCAGGTTTCTTTCTTACTAGTTGGAACATCTTCTGGATATATGCCCAGGAGAGGTATTGAGGGATCCTCCAGTAGTACCATGTCCAATTTTCTGAGGAACTGATTTCAGAGTGGTTGTACAAGCTTGCAATCCCACCAACAATGGAGGAGTGTTCCTCTTTCTCCACGTCCTTGCCAGCATCTGCTATCACCTGAATTTTTGATCTCAACCATTCTTACTGGTGTGAGATGGAATCTCAGGGTTGTTTTGATTTGCATTTCCCTGATGATTAAGTATGCTGAACATTTTTTCAGGTGTTTATCAGCCATTCGGTATTCTCAGGTGAGAATTCTTTGTTTAGCTCTGAGCCCCATTTTTTAATAGGGTTATTTGATTTTCTGGAGGCCACCTTCTTGAGTTCTTTATATATATTGGATATCAGTCCTCTATCTGATTTAAGATAGGTAAAGATCCTTTCCCAATCTGTTGGTGGCCTTTTTGTCTTATTGATGGTGTCTTCTGCCTTGCAGAAGCTTTGCAGTTTCATGAGGTCCCATTTGTCAGTTCTTGATCTTACAGCACAAGCCTTTGCTGTTCTATTCAGGAATTTTTCCTCTGTGCCAATATCTTTGACTATTTTCCCCACTTTCTCCTATATAAGTTTCAGTGTCTCTGGTTTTATGTGGAGCTCCTTATCCACTTAGATTTGACCTTAGTATAAGGAGATAGGAATGGATCAATTTGCATTCTTCTACATGATAACCACCAGTTGTGCCAGCACCACTTGTTGAAAATGCTGTCTTTTTTCCATTGGATGATTTTAGCTCCCTTGTCGAATATCAAGTGACCATAGGTGTGTGGGTTCATTTCTGGCTTCCATTCTGGTTCATTTCTGGGGCTTCAATTCATACATTGGTCTACTTCTCTGTCTCTGTAGCAGTACCATGCCATTTTTATCATAATTGCTATGTAGTAAAGCTTAGGTCAGGCATTGTGATTCCACCAGAGCTTATTTTATCCTTGAGACGAGTTTTTGCTACCCTAATTTTTTTGTTATTCCAGATGAATTTGCAGATTGCTCTTTCTAATTCATTGAAGAATTTAGTTGGAATTTTGATGGGGATTGCATTGAATCTGTACATTGCTTTTGGTAAGATAGCCATTTTTACAATGTTGATCCTGCCAATCCATGAGCATGGGTGATCTTTCCATCTTCTGAGATCTTCTTTAATTTCTTTCTTCAGAGACTTGAAGTTCTTATCATACAGATCTTTCACTTCCTTAGTTCGAGTCACGCCAAGATATTTTATATTATTTGTGACTATTGAGAAGGGTGTTGTTTCCCTAATTTCTTTCTCACCCTGTTTATTCTTTGTGTAAAGAAAGGCCATTGACTTGTTTGAGTTAATTTTATATCCAGCTACTTCACCGAAGCTGTTTATCAGGTTTAGGAGTTCTCTGGTGGAATTTTTAGGGTCATTTATATATACTATCATATCATCTGCAAAAAGTGATATTTTGACTTCCTCTTTTCCAATTTTTATCCCCTAGATCTCCTTTTGTTGTCAAATTGCTCTGGCTAGGATTTCAAGTATAAAGTTGAATAGGTAGGGAGAAAGTGTGCAGCCTTGTCTAGTCCCTGACTTTAGTGGAATTGCTTCCAGCTTCTCACTATTTACTTTGATGTTGGCTACTAATTTGCTGTAGATTGCTTTTTATCATGTTTAGGTATGTGTCTTGAATTTCTGATCTTTCCAAGACTTTTATCATGAATGGATGTTGGATTTTTGTCAAATGATTTCTCTGCATCTACTGGGATGATCATGTGGTTTTTGGTTTTGAGTTTGTTTATATAATGGATTACATTGATGGATTTCTGTATATTAAACCATCCCTGCATCCCCGGAATAAAACCTACTTGGTCGGGATGGATGATTGCTTTAATGTGTTCTTGGATTCAGATAGCAAGAATTTTATTGAGTATTTTTGCATCGATATTCATAAGGGAAAGTGGTCTGAAGTTCTCTATCTTTGTTGGATCTTTCTGTGGTTTAGGCATCAGAATAATTCTGGCTTCATAGACTGAGTTGGGTAGAGTACCGTCTACTCCTATTTTGTGGAATAGTTTGTGCAGAACTGGAATTAGATCTTCTATGAAGGTCTGTTAGAACTCTGTAAAAAACCCATCTGGTCCTGGGCTTTTTTTGGCTGGGAAACTACTAATGACTGCTTCTATTTCTTTAGGGGATATGGGACTGTTTAGATCATTAACTTGATCCTGATTTAACTTTTGTACCTGGTATCTGTCTAGAAATTTGTCCATTTCATCCAGGTTTTCCAGTTTTGTTGAGTATAGCCTTGTGTAGAAGGACCTGATGGTGTTTTGGATTTCTTCATGATCTGTTGTTATGTCTCCCTTTTCATTTCTGATTTTGTTAATTAGGATGCTGTCCCTGTGCCCTCTAGTGAGTCTGGCTAAGGGTTTATCTACCTGGTTGATTTTCTCAAAGAACCAGCTCATTGTTTGGTTGATTCTTTGAATAGTTCTTCTTGTTTCCACTTGGTTAATTTTGCCCCTGAGTTTGATTATTTCCTGCTGTCTACTCCTCTTAGGTGAATTTGCTTCCTTTTGTTCTAGAGCTCTTAGGTGTGTTGTCAAGCTGCTAGAGTGTGCTCTCTCTAGTTTCTTTTTGTAGGTACTCAGAGCTATGAGTTTCCCTCTTAGAAATGCTTTCATAATTTCCCATAATTTTGGGTATGTTGTGGCTTCATTTTCATTAGACTCTATAAAGTCTTTAATTTCTTTCTTTATTCCTTCCTTGACCATGGTATTATTGAGAAGATTGTTGTTCATTTTCCACGTGAATGTTGGCTCTCCATTATTTATGTTGTTATTGAAGATCAGCCTTAGTCCATGGTGGTCTGATAGGATGCATGGGACAATTTCAATATCTTTGTGTCTGTTGAGGCCTGTTTTGTGACCAATTATATGGTCAATTTTGGAGAAGGTACCATGAGGTGATGAGGAGAAGGTATATCCTTTTGCTTTAGGATAAAATATTCTGTAGATATCTGTTTAGTCCATTTGTTTCATAACTTATGTTAGTTTCACTGTGTCCATGTTTAGTTTCTGATTCCATGATCTGTCCATTGATGAACGTGGTTTGTTGAAATCTCCCACTATTATTGTGTGAGGTACAATGTGTGATTTGAGCTTTACTAAAGTTTCTTTAATGAATGTGTCTGCCCTTGCATTTGGAGCATAGATATTCAGAATTGAGAGTTCCTCTTGGAGGATTTTACCTTTGATGAATATGAAGTGTCCCTCCTTATCTTTTTTTGATAACTTTGGGTTGGAAGTCGATTTTTTTGGATATTAGAATGGCTACTCCAGCTTGCTTCTTCAGACCATTGCCTGAAAATTGTTTTCCAGCCTTTCACTCTGAGGTAGTGTCTGTCATTTTCCCTGATATAGGTTTCCTGTAAGCAGCAGAATGTTGGGTACTGGTTGTGTAGTCAGTCTGTTATTCTCTGTCTTTTAATTGGGGAATTGAGTCCATTGATATTAAGAGATATTAAGGAAAAGTATTTGTTGCTTCCTATTAGCTTTGTTTTTAGAGTTGGCATTCTGTTCTTGTGGCTGTCTTCTTTTTGGTTTGTTGAGGGATTACTTTCTTGCTTTTCCTAGGGCATGGTTTCCCTTCTTGTATTTTCTTTTTATTATTATCCTTTGAAGGGTTGGATTCGTGAAAGATAATGTGTGAATTTGGTTTTGTTGTGGAATACTTTGGTTTCTCCATCTATGTTGATTGAGAGTTTTGCTGAATATAGTAGCATGGGCTGGCATTTGTGTTCTCTTAGGATCTGTATAACATCTGTCCAGGATCTTCTGGCTTTCATAGTCTCTGGTGAAAAGTCTGGTGTAATTATGATAAGTCTGCCTTTATATGTTACTTGACCTTTTGCCATTACTGCTTTTAATATTCTATCTTTATTTAGTGCATTTGTTGTTCTGATTATTATGTGTCAGGAGGAATTTCTTTTCTGGTCCAGTCTATTTGGAGTTCTGTAGGCTTCTTGTATGTTCATGGGCATTTCTTTCTTTAGGTTTGGGAAGTTTTCTTCTGTAATTTTGTTGAAGATACTTGCTGGCCCTTTAAATTGAACATCTTCATTCTCATCTACTCCTATTATCCATAGGTTTGGTCTTCTCCTTGTGTCCTGGATTTCCTGGATGTTTTGAGTTAGGATCTTTTTGTCTTTTGCATTGTCTTTGGTTATTGTGCTGATGTTCTCTATGGAATCTTCTGTACTTGAGATTCTTTCTTCCATCTATTGTATTCTGTTGCTGATGATCACGTCTATGGTTCCAGATTTCTTTCCTAGGTTTTCTATCTCCAATGTTGCCTCACTTTGGGTTTTCTTTATTGTGTCTATTTCCCTTTTTAGGCCTTGGTTTTATTCAATTCCATCACCTGTTTTGTCGTGTTTTCCTGCAATTCTTTAAGGAATTTTTGTGCTTCCTCTTTAAGGTCTTCTACCTGTTTAGCAGTGTTCTTCTGTATTTCTTTCAGTGAGTTATTAAAGTCCTTCTTGATGTCCTCTATCATCATCATGAGATATACTTTTAAATCAGGGACTTTCTTTTTGGGTGTATTGGGTTGCCCAGGACTGGGTGGGCTGGGAGTGCTGTGTTCTGATGATGTTGAGTTGTCTTGATTTCTGTTAGTAAGGTTCTTACATTTTCCTTTCGCCATCTGGTAATCTCTGGAGTTAGTGGTCGTAGTTGTCTCTGGTTAGATCTTGTTCCTCAGGTGTTTATGTTAGCCTCTATCAGCAGACCTGGGAGACTAGGTCTCTCCTGAGTTTCAATGTTCAGAGTACTCTCTGCAGGCAAGCTCTCCTCTTGCAGGGAAGGTGCCCAGATATCTGGTGTTCGAACCTGCTTCCTGGCAGAAGTTGTGACTCACTCACAGAGGTCTTAAGATCCAGTGCGGGTCCTGTGTATACCTTGCGGGTGTCCACAGACTCCATGCCCAAGGTATCCAGGTACTGGCGTAGACCAGAAGGGACTTGTGCCCCTTATCAGGCCAGGTTTTCTGCTTCCCTAATTAATGCAGTCTCAGGTCCATCGTGATGGGATTAGAGCAGCAGATGTGTTCCACTCACCAGAGGTCTTAAGATCCCGTGACGGGTCTTGTAGGTAGCTTGCGGGTGTCAGTAGATTCTGTGCTCAAACTACCCCGGTGCTGGCGGGGACCAGAAAGGCAAGCATATTTTTCTTAAGTTTGGAAAATTTTCTTCTGTAATTTTGTTGAAAATATTTTCTTGGCCTTTGAGTAGAAACTCCTCAATTTCCTCTATTCCTATTATTCTTAAGTTAGATTTTTCATGTTATTCCAAAATTCGTGGACTTCTTTGTCCGTAATACTTTTACATTTCACAATTTCTTTGATGGATGAATCACTTTCTTCTATATATTTTCTATGACTGAGATTCTCACTTCCACTTTCTGTATTCTATTGTTGATTCTTGCATCTGTTGTTTCTTTCTCTTCGCTTGATTTTCCATTTGGAAGATTCCCTCAGTTAATGTTTTCTTTATTGCTTATTGCTCTATTCTACTTTCAGGTCTTGCAAAGTTTTATTTATTTCTTTCTCCTGTTTAATTTTATTTTCATGTATATTTTAATTGCTTCTTTTTCTTCTTGAACTACTTTCCCTTCTTTATTATATTTTCTTCCATTTAATTATGGAGCTTATTGAGTTACTCTTGAAAGGCGACTATCATCTTTTTAAAATGGAATTAAATTCATTTTCTTTTCTTCAGTTGTGTTAGTATATATACAGGATTTGCTGTTGTAAGCTTGCTATGCTCTGGAGTTTTCATATTGAGCCTGCTTTTGTTGCTTTTCTTTTTCCCAGAGATTTTTCAGCCATCTGGATGGTTTAAGTCCCTGGATATTCTTATTGAAATAGGTATTTTGAATTTGGGATATCCTTGATGATCTTAATGTGGTAGTTCTCGGTGAGTGACAGTGTGCTGAGGATCTATTCTTCTGTTGATGCTGCCATCTCTCAACAGATCTTTTTGCATACAATGGAGCATGTCCCTGAAATAATGAACTTGAAGTCTGCTAAGTATAAAACTGTCATCAAAAGTTGCTTTCTCTACAATAAGCGTTATGCCTGAGATCCCTCTGTAGGACAACTTTTGTCAATAGCAACACTGCTTCCCATAGCAGCCACCATTCCCCAGTTTTTGCATGGATGGCCACTCTATCTAGTTATCCAGCTACCAACTCCTATTCTGTTGTCCCCTCTGTAACTGAAAGAAACTGATTCTGAAAAATTGGTTCTGCCTCAAGTCACAGCCACCATCATCACCACCAAAAGGAGCTGTAGGATCCCCCATAGTCTGTTTGATCTCACTTGGGTACATTCAGTGCATGTTTTGTGGGTTCTATGGCAGCTGTGGCTCTAGCTGCTGTGGATAGTCAGCTATGCCAACTTATTCCAGAAGGCATTATCTGCTCTGTCCATTTTTATCTTTCATTTCTTACCCTTCATTCCCATAAACAGCAATGGCTATGCCAGTACCCATCAATGTGAATGTGTCTCTGCCTTTCCCATCTATTCACTCCCTAAAATGACAGTGCAAGTATATACCCAGTCCTAGGTGGGCAGTACCTATTTGAAAGTTCAAGTTTTACATACAATATCTAAGTCTTAATTCAAGGGCCTGTGACTCAAAGACTTTGAAAATATTATTAAAATGAATGATTTTCTAGACAGTTACCACATACCAAAGTTAAATGAAGATCAGGTAAACAATTTAAACAGGCTGTAAACAATAAACAAATAGAAACAGTCACAAAAAATCCCCCAAACATCAACAAAAAAAATGCCCAGGACCAGATGGTTGTAACATTTACCAAACTGTCTAAGAAGAGATAATAGCAATTCTCTTCCAATTATTGCAATAAATGGAAAAAAAAGAAACACTGCAAGAATCACTCTATGTCCCTCCAATACCTAATCCATCCAGACTCAACAAAGAAAGAAAATTTCGGAATGATTTCCCTTGGAACAATTGATGCAAAAGTATTCCATAAATATTCCCAAACTAAATCCAGAAACACTTCAAAGGTATCCTCCATCAAGAACAAGGAGGATTTATTCCAGAAATGCAGGGATGGTTCAGTATATGAAAATCCATCAGTCTACTATATAAAAAATACTAAAATAGGAAATTCTCTAGATCATCTCATTTGATGCTAAAAAAAACTTTGATAAAATCCAACATCCTATCATGTGAAAGCTATTAGGGAAATCAGGGATACAGAGGACATATCAATACATAATCAAATCAATATATGGCAAGGCAATAGCCAACATCAAACTAATAGATTGTAATTTAAATCATTTCCACTAAAATCCAATACAAGAATCCTTTATCTATTCAATACAGTTCTTGAAGATCTAGCCAGAGAAATAAGACAATTAAAGTAGATCGAGTGTATACAATTTTAAAAAGGAAGACATCAAAGAATTGCTATTTTAAGAATGACTATATATATATATATATAGTCCTTCAGCTGATAAATATCTTCAGCACTGTTGATGAAAACAAAATTAAATAAAAATAAAACTCTTTACAATAACCAAAAATAATATAAAACATCTTGGTGTAACTCTGTCAAAGAAAGTGAAAAATTCATATACCAAGAATTACAAGTTCCTAAACATAGAAATTGAAGATATCAAAAGATGGAAAGAACCCACATGCGCATGGATAGGTAGAATTCATAGAGTGATAATGGCCATTAGACCAAATATTATTTTCAGATTCAATACAATACATTAAAATGCCAACACAAATTTTAAAGTAACGTGTAGGAGTAATTGTAAACTCTATATTGAAAAATATCCATGATAGTCAAAACAATCACAAACATTAAATAACTTTGGGAGGAATATCCATTCATGACCTCAAGTTTTAATATAGATAAAGAGTGCTTAAAACCCACGGTGTCCACAGAGAAACAGACATCTTGATCAATCAGATCAAATTGAAGATGGCAAAATTAACGCACTCATCTATAAAAGCTTGATTTTTGATAAAGAAGCCAAAAAATACAGGGGATATATGAAAGCATCTTTAACAAATGATGCCAGACTAACCAGATGTCTACCAGTAGAAGAAGGCTACCCTCAGACCAATCCCCCGGGTAATATGGATTCCTGCTTGGCCATGAGCCTTTTAGAACCTATCTGTGTTTCTTTACTCCTAGATCATGACTATACATTTCAACTGTATACCATTTAAAGAGTTGGTTGAGACCAGGGAAGATGTAACTATAACAATAGTAATAATAACAATAATTAATAATAATGGTAATAATAATAAAATTAATAATAATAATAATAATAATAATAATAATAATAATAATTAATAATAAAAGGAATCATTGAGATTCCCCAACTGGGGATTCTGGCCTGGTCCCTCAATTACAGGAGTTAAAAGCCAACATGGCACCAAAATTACTACCTGAACTGTCAGTTGGTAGAACTTGGACAACAATCAGGGATCTGTTATACCTATTGTTGCTGATGTTCCTTTCAACCTCTTGGGAAGAGATATTCTGGAAGACATGGGTATTATCTTTAATAAGGAAGATCATGCCATTTTTGATAATGGTATACAGCATTGACCAAATGGTCCTCACAGGTGTCAAGTCAGGGGTCACTGTTAAGTATAATGGCCTCTGTCATCAAGAACACTTGACATCAAGGTACCTGACTCTATAACATTAGACTGGCTGTTGAAAGCCCATACCTGGGTGGACCAGTGCCCCATTTTGGAACCTAAACTTTCTGTTCTCAAGAAACTGGTCTTGAAACAAGTAGATTTGGGTCATTTTGAACCCTTAAACAGCAGACATAATAATCCAACTTTTGTCCTTAAAAAAATTCAGGGAAAAATATGTTTCTGAGGATCAGAGATCCATTAATGAACATATGGAAAAATGGTGACTACTCAAGTTGGATTGCCTCATCCTAGTGCTATCCCACCCAAGTACCATGTGAGGATTCTAGATATTAAGAATTGTGGTTTTTTTTTTTGTTTGTTTGTTTGCTTGTTTTTTCAGATTCCTTTGGCTCCCCAGGATAGATACAGTTTTTGCCTTTACACTGTAAGAGCCTAATGTGAATAAACCAATGGAAAGATATCAATGGACAGACCTGCCTCAGGACATAAAAAATAACCTGATCATTTCTTAGCTATATGTGCCTGGAGACATACAGTCAGTCACCAGTGACATTTTTGTTGTCAAATAAATGGATGATTATTATGCTTGCACTCCTTAGCCTATTTGATTTTGAAAGTGTGTGCCCTCAATTTTTGCTTAACATAGAAAAACTCAACTTGACATTTGCTCCTGAAAAGATTCAGGGAGTTCCCCCAAGTGACTTCTGGTGCTTTTATATTTCTGAAAAGATTAAGGACCTGAGCTTCTCCAATGTAGCAAAAGAATCCAATTCCCTTGTAGAACTACAGCAGTTGTATTGAATTGTTATCTTTCTTAAATCTTTCCTGCCTATTTCATACCATGAGAGATGAATCACCCCTTTTCTCTATTGGAGGAGCTTGGCAGTCCTTTCAACAGAGTTAAACTAACATGTGAGACTACCAACTTAGTACAGAAAGTTTTGGTGCTTCTTTCTGTATCAACTCTAAAAACACATGATCCAGGGAAACTCATTCTGGCTGTACATATGTGGTCCAATGAAGGTGATCTAGTTAGTGTTATGGCAGCATGTGTCCCTCATGTGGTTGAGCCAGTCCCATTTTGATTTACCTAAGGTTGACACAAAATTTGGGACTGCCTTACATCTTGTCCTAAAGGTGAGAGGCTTAGCAAGGACAAATCACAGGGAAGCAGACAAATAATTCTACCATTTTCCCTATTATATTTTCAATAGTTATGGGCACATTCCATGAACTTTCAAGAAATGGTGGGAGTGTTCACAAGTTCCTTGTTTAACTACCCAACTCCAAACAAGCATCTTACTTCTATGTTCCACCTATCAATTTTTGTTGAATCCCATAGCATTCCTAGCTCTCTCTGCATTCCCAAGGCAAGAATGTTTTTTTTTTTTTCTCATGGTAATGACACCATATACGACATTCTTACCCAAAAACTAAGAAAAAAATGATACAACCCACATTCTCCCCGACACTGGCTCTAAGTGAATTGCAACTAAGTGAGTTATTTTGACTCCTGAAACTTTCTGAGTGTTACCAACAGAAGCCAGTTGATATTTTCTCAGGCAGCCAATATGGAGCCAAAACTGTACTTATCCTGTCTTTTCTCCTTTATTAAACAACAAAACAGCCCTATACATGTCTTCATATCATATATCCAGAAGGCTCTCAAAAATAGGGCTTATTCCTTGTTCATCTCACACAAAAGATTATATTCTATATTACCTGGAGAATTAGCAGAAGAAAATGAGAGAACAGATGCCCTGATAATGTCCTTGTTTGTAATAGTTGAGTAGTATTACAATGAGTAAATGATCCATATTTTCTGTATCAATTTAGGCCTGAGGGGCATGGTTTGTTTTCAAGATCTGGCTACTATGAATAAACATAGTAGAGCATTTCTCCTTATGGAATGATAAAAATATTTTATGTATATGCTCAGGAGAGGTATAGTTGGGCTTTCAATTATAATTGATTTGTAGTATTGTTGTACATGTTTGCACTTTCACCAGAAATTGAGGAGTGCTCCCCTTTCTGCACATGCTCATCAACATATGCTTTCACTTAGGTTTTATTTTAGCCATTCTGATGAAGGTAAGTTGGAATGTGAGAGTCATTTACTTTACATTTCCCTGGTGACTAGGGATGTTGAACATTTCTTTAAGTGCTTCTCTGCCATTTCAGATGCCTCTGTTGAGGATTTGTTTTGCTTTGTACCCTATTATGTCTGATGTCATAGGATATCCAGATATTTCATCTATTAAAACACATAGTGGCCAAATTTCTTGCAAAAAACAAAGACGGTGGTATTATGTTGGCTGATCAAAGTTCTAAATTGCAGAGGTTATGTTCTTCCTTGATCAGCAATTTGAGGGTCAACAGCTTTCATTCTAGTGTGGGCCAGTGTTCCAACTAGTTGTCATATTCCATTAGCCAAGAGAGGGCTATCTGACTGGGTATTTGTAGCTCTCTGGGATGGTGGTGGGCAGAGGCCCCTAGAATTGGAAATGAATCTTGTATTACTCATTTGGAGCAGGTTTTCTGATAGACCAAATTCATAGTACATCATAATATCATCATAAATATAAGAGTCATCTAATGTTATTACAGCACCTATGTTCTCCAGAAAGTCTATGCACTATAGCTTATAAGGCTCATCACCTATTATAGGGTAATTAACCCTGCTTGTCCTCAATATCTCCCTATGTAACAATCAAACAGTTCAAGTTGATAATTGAACAGGAAGATGTGTTATTGTGAGGTCAGGCCTAAATTTCAACTGTATGAACCTTAAAGACTCTTTATACATTAAAGAAGTTATTGAGCACTCTGCAGGATGCAGAGTGTTTTCTGCTGCAGGATGCAATTGGTCATAGTGTGATGACCAATTTACAGCAAGAAACATATAAAACAAAATATGAGGGAGATGAGTAAGATATAACTGACAGTTTCATTATTAGCCTTGACTATGGGAGTCTCTGTGTTTCAAGAAGACATGCATACAACAGTTGTAAGAGCCGAGAAGCACAGGGCCAAGTCAGTAAGTGCCATGACCAAGGGGTCATCATGAACAAAAAGGGGCACAACTATTTTAAGAAAGTGTGTTTGATATCTGTTGGTATACTGATCCTCTGAACACTGCAAACACTGATCCATGTTTACTGTAGAAAGAGACATATTCTCAGATTTAATTGTTCTGTATTTATTTCAAGGTACACTAAATCCATGTGTTGGAAAATCATAACTGAAATAGACTTTCATATTGCTGATGGAATTTTGGAATATAAATGTGGAAGGTGCATAGGATGTGATCCTAGATTACAATGCTAATTAGTTTTAAGCCCTCTATTGTTAATAAAGCATGTTAAAATTTATCTTATATATTCAAGTTGTATGTAATAAATTTAAAAAACAAAAAGTGTGCTATAACAGATTATTCTTCAAAAAACATAACTTGGATTGGCCACTCTCACACAAAGCCTTTTGTCATTCATAATTTTGTATATTTTGCACGAACTTAGGAGCCATGTCCATGTATCTTATGGTCTAATTATCATTAGTTTGATCCACATGTGGTTTCAAATGTTTCCTTGGACATAAAACTCCACCACTCCCTGTCTTAAAAAAGTACCTACAACCAACATTTTGCTATACTATTATGATTTCTAAATAGGTTTGAAATTCTTGACCTTATACATACAGATAGGCCTATTCCTCACAGTTCATTGTGGACACATCATCTATGAAAAAGACTCAAAGCATGGAGAAAACCATATTTAGTAAAATTTACAGTTTTGGAGTCCTGTCCAATGGATACATAATCAAAAATCTATTCCTCACTAAAAATCAAAATTCCAAAATATGAGATATAATGATTGTAAGAGTTAGAACATCAGATTTTGATGGGGGATTGAAAACCCCATAAAGTTTACAGTAGCACCCAAAAAAATCTCACATAAATGTAGTTTAAACACGAACTGTATAAGAACCAACATTTTAGAAATAAGAAGGAGGAGAACAAAAGACCATCAGGCAGCTAGATTGCCTAGAGTTCAACAGACAATTAAAGAATATTGAGAGTTGGAAAAGTTCTTCTTCCACAAGAAGAGCAAAAATTGTACAATAAGTTTATATGAAAATTTTGGATCTTGGGTTCAAACTTGGCAGAGGGTTCAAAGGTCCCCAGAGGACTCTCCACACTACAGCACTCTAGCACAACCAGGATCTTGAGATCACTGGTGAATGAAAGGCAACATCTGTTCCAAAAAACCTGGAGGGACTTGTGCCATCAGGTTCACGAACAAAAGAAACCCAACCAAACAGCAGCTGGGGTTTGTTCTGATCTGTGCAGCCCTGCCTCATCTTAAGCATGAACTCGGCATGCCCAGGATCTGGGGATCATTGCAGGAACAGGAACAAAGGAAACCCTCCCAACAAGCCACTGGGATTTGTTCTGGTGGCTCCAGACCCATGCCATCTTGGCCGTGAATTTGGCAGGCCCTAACACACCCAGAGTTGTGCCCTCTTGCTCAACTGGGTCCCATGCTTATCCACTGGATATAGTCTCTACAGGTTCTATCTCCCCTTTTTTGGGTATTTCAGCTAATGTCCTCCCTGCTGGGTCCTGCGAAACTCATGGTTCCCTGGCATCTGGAACTTTCTAGTGGCTACACCCAGTTATCCCTCCCCCACTGCTACGCACATACTTTCAAACTCCTGACTCTCTGTACTTCTCCCCCATCTCAGCACTTATCTGCACTGTACCCGGTTTCCCCTACTCCTATTCTCTCACTTCCAGACCCCTCTTTTCCTCCTCTCCCAGAGATTATTGTCTTCCCTTTTCTGAGGACTGTAGCATGCACACTTTTCTGTGGTCTTCTTTCTCCATGAGTTTCATTTGGTATGAGACTTGTATAGTGGGAATTTTGACCTTCTTTTTGGCTAATGTCCCCTTATCAGAGATTTCATGACTTTTTTTTTTTTATTTTGGGGGGGACTGGCTTACCTCACTAAGGATGATATTTCAAGTTCCATCCATTGGCCTGTGAATTTGGTGATGTCAGTGTTTTTTTCATAACTGAGTAGCACTCCATTGTGTAAATTTACCAAATTTTCTGTATCCATTCCTCTATTGAGGATACATTTTGGTTGTTTCAAACTTCTGGCTTTAATAAATAAGGCTGCTATAAACTTAGTGGAAAATATATCCTTGCTAAATTTTGGAGCATCATTTGGATATATGCCAGATGGATTTCATTAGTGGTTGGACCAGCTTGCAATCTCATCAGCAACGGAGAATTATTGCTCTTTCTCCATACCTTCTCCAGCATCTTCTATCACCTGAGAATTTGATCTTAGCCTTTCTTATTGGTGTGATCTTGATTCTTAGGGTTGTTTTGATTTTCATTTCCCTGACACCAAGTATGTCGAATATTTCTTTTATTATTTTATTGGATATTTTATTTATTTACATTTCAAATGTTATACCCTTTACCAATCCCCCCCCCCAAAAAAAACCCTATCACATTCTCCTACCCCAGCTTCTATGCAGGTGCTTATCAAACCTCCCACCCACTCCCACCTCCCCAACCTGGCATTCCCCTACTTCATGGCATCGATGTTTTCAGGAGTAAGAACCTCTCCTCCTATTTATGCCTATCAAGGCCATCCTCTGCTACATATGCAGATAGAGACATGTGTCCTTTCATGTGTACTCTTTAGTTGGTGTTCTAGTCCCTGGTTGCTTTGGGGATACTGTTTGGTTCTTATTGTTGTTGTTCCTATGGGGCTGTAAGTTCCTTCAATAATATTATTTAATTCTCTGGAGTCCAACATTGTGAGTTCCTTGTATATTTTGATATTAGCTCTCTTTTAGATATAGGGTGGGTAAAAAAATATTTTCCTAATCAGTGGGTTGCCATTTTCTTCTATTGACAGTGTCCTTCTCCTTACAAAATCTTATCAATTTTATGGAGTCCCATTAGTCAATTCTTGATCTTCGAGGATGAGCAATGGGTGTTCTGTTCAGGAAAGTTTCCCCTTGCCAATGTGATCAAGGTTCATTTCCAGTTCTTCTCCTCCTAGACTCATTGTATCTGGTTTTATTGGACTTGAGCTTTTTACAAGGTGATGAGACTATTGGATTCTTCAACATTCTGACCACTAGTTGAACCAGCACAATTTGTTGAAAATGCTGGCTGTTTCCACTGGATGGTTTTATCTTCTTTGGTATGTGGGTTTATTTCTGAGGCTTCAATTGTATTCCACTGATGTACCTGCCTGTCTCTGTAACAATGACATGCAGTTTTTAACACTGTGGCTCTGCAATAGACATTGAGGTCAAGCATGATATTCCTCAAGAAGTTTTCTTACTGTTGAGAACAGTTTTTGCTATCCCGGCTTTTTTGTTGTTCAAAACAAATTTGAAAATTCCTCTTTTTATCTCTGTGAAGGATTGACTTAGAAATTTTATGGTGATTGCAATGATTCTGTACTTTAATTGTATCCTACCCCGAGCTTATCCCCGTCCCGCGGGAAATAAACACAGGACACACCAGATTCTTCCACGGTTAACTTTTACTTCTATATCATATTGAGGTAGACAAAGAAGGCTCAGAAAGTATGTGGCTTAAATACTTTTGGTGACGTGTCTAAACTAGGACTGGTAGCAACACCCATGATCCTCATGCACCCTGGGGATAGGTTAAAGCCCCCAGGGGTTGGGCAAAAGCCCCGGAGACGGACTGGTGACTTTGGCTGTCTGTGCTCTCACTGCGCACAAAGAGGTTTAACACCATCTAGTGGCGACACATATATTGCAGCCCTTTACAGTATCCCATAAGTTTAAGTAATGTCATTAAAATCTAAAAATGTCCTTAATTTATATCTTCCTTGACCAAGTAATCATTGAGTAGATAGTTTTTCAGCTGCCATGTGTATATGGGGTTCCTGTTGTTTTGTTGTTCGTGAAAGCAGCCTTAGTCCTTGGTGATTTAACAGGATGCACGAGATTATTTCATTCTTCTTGTGTTAGTTTAGGCTTATTTTGTGTGTGATGTTATGGTCAATTTTCAAGAAGGTACTGTGAGGTCCTGAGAAAGTTATATACTTTTATTTTAGGGTAAAATGCTCTGTAAATATTTATTAAGTCCATTTGGTATATACCTTCTGTTAGTTTCCCTGTGTCTCTGTTTAGTTTCTGTTTCCATGATCTGTCCAATGGTGAGAGTGGGGTGTTAAAGACTGATAGTATTATTGTGTAAGATTCAACGTGGGTTGAGTTTCCCTAAGTTTCTTTTACAAATGTAGGTGTCCTTGCATTTGTGGCACAAATGTTTAAGATGTTGAAAATTGAGAGTTCCTCTTTTTCTTAGGCATTGTTTATGTTCCTGATAAAACATCTTACCAAGAAGTAAATTGGTGAGGAATGGGTTTATTCAGCTTAAACTTCCAAACTGCTGTTCATCACCAAAGGAAGTCAGGATTGGATCTCAAGCAGGTCAGGAAGCAGGAGTTGATGCAGAGGCCACGTATGGATGTTACTTATTGGCTTGCTTCTACTGGCATACTCAGCTTGCTTTCTTATAGAACCCAAGAATACCTTAGCCAGAGATGGTAACACCCAAAAGAAGCCCTCTGCCCTTGATCACTATTTGAAAAAGTGCCCCACAGCAGGATCTCACGGAGGCACTTCCCCAACTGAAGCTCCTTTCTCTGTGATAACTCCAGCCTGTGTCAAGTTGACACACAAAAACAGCCAGTACAATTAACCTCTTGGCAACTTGACACACAAATGCATCACTATTAATCTGCAACCCTTACATACTTATTCTTCACCAAGATCTAAATAACTTAAAAATTCCCAGTTTTTATAAATTAAAAGTTCCATCCCTTTAAAATATCCAGTATCATTTAAAATCCAAAGTCTTTTAACTGTTCAAAGTCTTTTAATTATGGGCTCAATTAAAATACTTTCTTTTTCAAGATGCACAATTATCATGGCATACTCACAATCAACAGCAAAATCAAACTCCATCTTTGCAATGGTTGGGATCCACTCATGATCTTCTGGATTTCTCTAGGGACTTGAGTCCAGCTTGCCCTTTGTAGCACACACCTTTTCTTCTTGGCTCCACATGCCTGTACTCCACTGATGCTGCTGTACTTTGTGGTCATATCATGGTATTGGCCTATACAAAACACTGCTGTCTTCTGATGCACCTAGGGTTCACCAATAACCTCTCACAGGCTTTCTTCTTTGTGCCAAGCCTCAACTCATTCGTATGGCCACTTCAGTCCTTGGACATCAATTGCAACTCAGGTTGCACCTTCGCCAATACAAATACAAATGTTTCTGAGAACAATAAATTACTTTGTATGTTATTACTCATGTGGTCTTTTGGGAAGACTATATTGTTATATGAAGACAATTAATGTTTTTCTTCTTCTCTAGGAAAGACTCTCAATATTCCCTCATTGGTTTTAGTTCCCTATGTAAGATTGTGGACTGATAGTCTTTCCATTCTCCACTTTGTTATGTTTGTTTGTTTGTTTATTTATTTATTTATTTATTTATTTTATCTCACCCAGCTTATTTTTAAGAATCCCTCTTGTTGAGATTTTATGGGTTTTATTTGTGATCATCTTATAAAATACAAAATATAAACTCACATCAAATTCTTATCCACTAATACACACACACACACACACACACACACACACACACACACACACACATTTGTTGATTCTTGATCTTACAGCACAAGCCATTGCTATTCTGTTCAGAAATCTTTTCCCTGTGCAGATAGATATCTATAAGTTTTAGTGTCTCTCATTTTATGTGGAGTTCCTTGATCCACTTAGACCTGGGCTTTGTACATGGAAATAAGAATTGATCAATTTGCACTGTTCTAGAAATTCCCATAGTCAAAGCCAGTAACCAAACTCTCAGTTATGCCCTACTCACTTCCCTTATATTTTATTTTATTTGTTCTTTGCTTTACATTGGTCATCCAATTATGGTCATCTTTATCCTGCAGCAGACCATGTTTGCCATTATGTTTACTGTGGCTGCCTCTACTGTCTTTGCCAAGACAATTACTGTAGTACTGGCATTCAAGATCACTGTCCCAGCAAGAATTTGGAAGTGGCACCTTGTGTCAGGGGCACCCAAATGCATAATACTTATTTACACAATGATGCAGCCAATTCTTTGTGGAATCTGGATGGGAACTTCTCCTACTCTTGTTGATGCTGTTCTACACATGGTACATGGCCACATCATCACTGTTTGCAACAAAGATTCAATTATTCCCTTCTACTGAGTCCTTTAATACTTTTGCTCTGTTGCTCTAGCAAGTTTTACTGTAGCTTTCTTGACCAGGAATCTGCCTGATACATTCAATGAAGCCAAGCTCTGGACATTCATCATGATGGTATTCTGAAGTGTCTGGTTATCTTTCATCCCTAACTATGATAACACCAAAAACAAGACTATGGTTGCTGTGGAAGTTTTCTGTATCTTGACCTCCAGTGCAGGGATATTTCTTTGCATTTTTGCCCCAAGGTGCTATATTATTTTATTAAGAACACAGACAAATTATTTTAACAAGTTCAGTAAACCACATGCTAAAGCTGAATATATAAGTTAAATTTAAATCCTTATATAGCATACCTACCATATCTACATTTTCATAAAATACTTTCTACTCAAATATTACGTTAAAATGTTAAATTTCTAACATGTAAACAATACAGAAGATGATCTGTATAATAAAGTTCTAACAACACATGATGTGGTACTCAATTTATTGAATCAAGTTGTATAATCGGACACTTTTATATTTGTAATGATGTTTTGTTTTTATAATAAAATTGTCTGGTATCTGGAAATTGGCACTTGGCTTCACACATTATTTCATGTAATATCTATATACCTGTATTAATTTTGTGTTGTTACATTTTAGAAAAAAATGTATCACCAAATGTATAGTTCATACACATAGCAATTAAGAAGGAATTAAGGAATTAAGAAGGAAACCTTCATATATTTCTAGTATTGCAAATTTTAAAAGAACAATTAAAAACATTTATGTGTAATATAATCTTCCAAACATGGAGTGATAAAAATTATGATGTCACCACTGCTTTCTGTTTCAATTTGAATACTGTTTAACATGAAAATACTCCATGATTAATAATATAATCCAGCATTAAATCTCATGAAGGAGGATATAAAAGGGCCCATAAAAATCTCTTGTTATTTTACCTCCTAGTCATTCCTTAAAATGACAACTTTGTATTTATGTTTATATTTGAGGACATAGTCTACTCTCAAACTTAGTCTTAGAAGATTATTTATATCACCACAGTAATTAGGTGAGAATTGCTAATGGTTCAAACTAGAGATTAATAGAATGGGTTTTACACCTTAACTAAAATAGATTCACCATCAAGGCTTGGAAAATATCTTGGATATGGATAATTTGGATAATAGGAGGCAGAGAAATTAAGGACCAATCACTTAGATGTGTTGTGAAATTTTATCTTTGCAATAGGATGCTGTTCTTGACATTCTAATTATTAAACAAAAATCTCCAAATATCAATAAATGAAAACACTCGAATAAATTCAGGAGTTCATCTTTAGGTCTTATATTGATTTTATGTTGAGATCCTACATCTGGTTGAAATTGAGCTGTGTGCAAGCTGATAAAGAAGGATCTTTATTCATTCTTTTACATACGGACCACAAAGTAATCCAACACCATTTATTAGATATGCTTTCTTTTCTCCCATTCTGTGTTTTTTGCTTCCTTGTAAAAATCCAAGTCTCTATAGGTGGTAGGTTTAATTCTGGGTCATCCAATCAATTAAGTTGACTGAACTGTCTGTCACTCAATCAATACCATGTGATCTTTATCACTATTGCTTTTTATTACAGCTAGAGATCAAGGATGGTGATTCCAACAAAAGATCTTTTATAATTGAGAATATTTTGGCTATCATGATTTTTTTGTTTGTACAGATGAAGTTGAGAATTTCTCTTTTAAAATCTTTGAAGAATTATGTTGGAATGTTGATGGGTTTTCCATTGAATCTGTAGATTGCTTTTGGAAAGATGGCTACATTCACCATGTGATCATACCAACCCATTAATATGGTAGATCTTAACATTTTTAGGGCTCTTTTTCAAATTTGTTCTTCGAGGTTTTGAGGTACTTCTCATACTGATCCTTCACTTCCTGAGAAAGAATTACAGCATGATATTTGTTGTTATTATATACGGTGTTGTTTTAATAATTTCTTTCTCAATTCGATTACCATTTAAATATAGGAAGGCTCGTGAATTATTGAAGTTAACTGGCAACAGAGGTTTCTTTAGTGGAATTGGGGGGGTTGCTTGTGTATAATATCATATCATCAGCAAACAGTGATACTTTGATTTCTTCCTTTTCAGTGGGTAAAACCCTGATATCCTTTTGTTGTCTAATTGATTTAGCTAGAACTTTAAATACTATAATGATTAGATATAAAAAGTTGGGCAGTTTTGTCTTATCACTGTCTTTAGTGTGATTGATATTAGTTTCTCCCTCATTTAATTTGATGTTGCATTTTGGTTTCATATATATTACTTTTAATATGCCTTGAATTCCTGACCACTCCAAACATTTTACACGAAAGGGTGTTGGATGTTGTCAAAGTCTCTTTCAGAACTTAAACAGACAATCATGTGATATTTTTCATTGAGTTTGTTTGCATAGTGTATGTTGATAGATTGTCTTATATTGAATAACCACTGCATCCATGGCATTAAGACTACTTGATAATTGTGAGTGATTGTTTTGACATAAATTAGTGTTTGTTTTGTGAGAATTTTATTAAGCATATTTGCATAGATATTCATAAATAAAAACAGTCTGAATCTGTCTTTATGTGTTGTGACTTTGTGTGGATTAGGTATCAGAGTAACTGTGGCCTCAGAGAACAAATTAGTGTACTTCTGTTTTTACTTCATGGAGTACTTTGAGAGGTGAAGGTATTAGACATTTTGAAGATTTCATAGATTTCTGCACAAAAATCATCTGGCCCTGTACCCTATTTCCATCTGTTGCTGTATGAAACCTCTAAGGAGACAGTTATGCTACTTTCCTGTTTCCAAGCATAACTGTATTATTAATAGTGACAGACATTGGCTCCATCATAGAACTTGGGGAAACCATTGGTTGGCAATTCCCATAGACTCTATTCCATCTTTATCCCTGCAAATAAGCATGACAAATATTTGGATCAAGGTTCACTGTGTGGATTGATGTTTCTTTCCTTCCTCTAGAGGTTGTGCTTAACTACAGCAGGTAGCCTATTAGGTTTCTATATCCCATTCTGTTTAGAATCACAATTAGAGCCATCACTGTATATTCTCTGTATCCAGACCCTTCCCAAGCCTCCATCTAGACCCAGAGCAGCCCCTCATCGATTTCCATTCTCACACTCAGGCCTTTCTGTCTCCCCTAACCATAGTTTTGCAACATTCCCATATTCCCTCTTTTGCACCTTTATCTCACTTAATTGGCTTCCTAAGACTATTTTGTTGCATCTTCTGTTTAATATTTGTACAATCTCATTTGAAACCTCCTTATCACCCATTTTCTTTAGATCAGTGGATTGTAGCACTTTTATGCTGAAAGTTATGGCTAATGACTACCTATAAATGAATACATAAGCTTCATGCTTTGCTGGCTCTGGCCCATCTCACTCAGGAAGGTATACTAAAATTCCATTCATTTACTTGGATATTTTAAGATGTGGGTTTTTTTCAAGCTGAATAGTATTGTTTTGTGTAGGTATGCCCTATTTTATTATTCTTTCTTCAGGTGACAGAAATCTAGCTTGTTCCAAGTTTCTCACAAGTTTCTGGGTATGATGAATAAAGCTGAGATAAACAAGTCTCGCTGTGGTAGAATGGGGCATCTTATGTGTGTATTACTAGGAGGGTTATAGTTGGGTCATAAGGTTGACATATTCCTAGTTTTCTGAGAAAACATCAAATTGATTTCCAAAATGCTCCTACAAGTTTGAACTGCCACCAGCAATGGAAGAGTGTTTTCTATTTTTACCTGGCCTTGACATCATGTGCTACCAATTGAGATATTTTTTATTTTACCCATCCTGTCAAGTTTAAAATGATATATCAATATTCTTTGACTTTCATTTCACTGATGACAATTTAATAATTGTAGTATGATATCTATGTTTGCCATAACCTGAAGAACACATGCTCATGCCAAAGAGACTATAGTATGTGTGAATGCTAGATTCTACCCCCACACCAGCTACACCTGCATATGTTCAATTACCTGGGTGGAAACTGTCTTCAGCTATGGAGGAACACTCTCAAGTTTCAAATGATGACCTTATGTTCTAGCATCAATCTGTCTTATTTAGGGACTTTCATGGGAACTACTCAGCCAACAAGACATCCAAATGGTATCCGTTCATACCAATTGCCTACTTACCAAAGATGGCAAGTTCAGTCTTTGTATTCTTTGTTAAAAGAAGTCCATAATATGATCATCCTTATACATCCAGGAGATTTCCGCTGAACTGTATTTCCACATTGTCCATCACATACCTTCCAAATCCAGCTGATTCTCTCCATCCTCTCTCTGTCCATAACCTACAATAGATCACTTCCTTTTCTGTCTTTTTGGTTACCACTAACATAGACGATATATTTCCTCTTCCCAGAGAGATGCATCTTTCTCTGTTCAGTCCTCTTCTTAATGTAGCTCTCTGGACCTGTGCATTATAGGATTTTATCATTTATGTAACAGCAATTGTCCACTTTTAAGCTAATAAGTACATTAATTACTTTCTGTGTCTGGGTTATTTTATTCAGGATGATTTCTTTCTTGTTCTGTCCATTTGACTGCAAATTTCATGATGTCATTTTATTTTATACAGGTGAGTCATTCTACATTGAGTAGATATAATACATTTTCTTTATCCTTTCTTGATTTCAAGTACGTCTAGGTTTTTGCTTTTTCTGGCTCTTTTTAAATAAAACTAAAAGGAACATATTTAGCCAAGTATCATTGATATAAGATAGAATATATTTTGTGTGCATATGTAAGAGTGTTAAAGCTGGATTTTATGGTAAATCTAATTCCAATTATCTTAGGAATTTCCATATTGATTTCCATAGTTGCTCTTTAAGTTCACATTCACATCAGCAATCATGGTATATTCTCCTTGGCCTAAATTATTACCAATATGAGTAATGATTATTATTATTAATATTAATTATTATTATTGAAATATAAATTAAAGTATAATTAGAACATGTTTTTATTTTTATTGGGTATTTTCTTTATTTACATTTCAAATGTTATCCCCTTACCTGCCCCTCACTTGGGAAACTGCCTATCCATCTCCCACCCCTGCTTCTATAGGGATGTTCTCCTTCCCTCCTACCCATTCCCAAAATCCTTCCCTGGCATTTCCCTACACTGAGGCAAGTAGAATTCACAGGACCAAGGGCCTCTCATCCCATTGATGCCCAATAAGGCTATACCCTGCTACATATGCTGCTGGAGCCTTGGGTCATGTGTACTTGAGCTCTGGTTGGTCTGGTTAGTTGATACTGTTTTTCTTCCTATGGTTTTGGAAACCCCTTCAGCTTCTTTCTTCATTTCTCTAAGTCCTCCATTGGGGATCCCATGCACACTCCAATGGTGCCTTGCAAGTGTCTGCCTCTGTGTTTGTCAGATTCTAGCAGAGCTTCTATCTAGGGAGATATTTCATGCTCCTGTCAGCACATACTTCTTACCTTCCAAGATAGTCTCTGGGTTTTGTGTCCATATTTGGGATATATCCCCAGGTGGGACAGTCTTTGGATGGTCATTCCTTCAGTATCTGTTCCACATCTTCGTTCCATATTTGTTCCCATGGATAATTAGTTCCCCTTTCTAAGAAGGACACAGGTCTCATACTTGGTTGGCTATACCCTTGTTATAATTTGTCTTTAGAATCTTTATGTGTATTTCTTGCCTTAGGAATTACACCAGTATTTTTCTTGGCTATAAACTTACTGTAAATTATCTTTAGAATATTGACATATGTTTCTTGCATTAAGGATCACACAAGTACATATCATGAAGAGGTGGAAAATATTTTTGTGTATTCTTGAATTTGTTTGCAAGTATTTTATTGAATAGTTTTGCATATATACTTATTAGATAAACTAATCATAATTCCCTTTCTCCATTGAATCTTTATTTAGCTTGTGTGTTAAGGTAACTAAAGTTTCAGAAAATGAACTGGGAAATGTTCCTCATGTATATCTTTTGTGGAATAATTTGAAAGGTACTGATGTTAGTTTTTTGGAATTCTGGTTAAGTTTTTACCTAAAACCAATTTGGACATAGGCTTTCTTGTGGTTGGGAGTATTCAAATGAGTGTAGCTATTTCAATGGGAGACATCGGTCTATTTAAATTGCTTGTCTGGCCATGACTTTACTTTGGTAATTATTTCATATCAAAAATAATTACTTTTATTAGACTTTATTAGATTTTGTGTAGTGCTACTTATTCAAGGGTGTCCTGATAATTCCCTACAGTGTCTGCTATTTCTTTTTTTCATTATTTATTTAGTTATTTATTGATTTATCTATTCATTTACAATTTTGGATGTTTTTCTATGACCTTCTTATTGGTTGGATCTTTTTGGTTGGATCAGTCTATTTTGTTGAGTTTATTAAAAATCTTTATTTTCTTATTTCTTTCTCTAATTGTCTTTTTATATTATTAAATTCATCCCTCATTTTCATAATTTGTTGCCATCTAATTTCTTTAGGTATATTTAAACATTTTGTTTTGGTTGAGCCTTTAGACGGGCTGTTCACTTGCCAGTATGAGATCTCTCCCATTCCTTAAGTAAATATTTAGTTCTATTAACTTTTCTTTTAGCAGCTCTTTCATTGTGTCCTATATATTGAGATCCTTGTGTCCAAATTTCCATTGAATTTTAGAAAGTTTTCATTTTTATTTTTATTTTTGTCTTGATACATTATTCATAAAACTAAGAGTTGTTAATTTCCCAGGAAGGTAAGCCTTCTGTGACTCCTTTTGTATTTGTTGCTCATCATTAATCCATGGTGATATTCTAGGATTTAGTCAGATATTTAAATTTTCCTAAGTATTTTGAGACTTGCCTTCTTTTTGAGTAGGTAGATTTTGGAGAAAACTGTGTGAACTGCTGAATAAGAATTTTATTCTTTAAAGCTTAGCATAATGATCCATATATATCTGTTATACTAATTTGATTTATAAGATTAGTGAACTCTAGTAATTTTCATTTTTAAATTTTGTCTGGATGAACTGTCCACTACTTTTCGTATGTAGTTGAAGTTGTGTGCATCTCCATCTGTATTAGTCAGACTCTAGCACCACTTCTCTGGGAAAACTATACAAGGTTCCTGTCACCAATTCTTCTTTGTATCAGCAATACTGTCTGGAATTGGTGTCTGCAGAATGGATGGATCCACAGGTGGCACAGTCTCTGGATGGCATTTTTTGGAGTATCTGCTTCACCTGTTTTCCTCGCAATGTCTTTTGACAAGAGGAATTCAGTATTAATATTTTTGAGGTGGGTGTGTAGCCCCATAACCAAACTGAGGACCATGTCTATCCACTGAATGTATTCGCTACGGATTCGATCTCCAATTAATTGGTTATTTTAGATCATGTCCTCCCTATTGAGTCCTTGGAACCTCTTGGGTCCCTGGCATCTGAAACTTTTTAGTGGCTACAACCAGTTACTGCTCCCCAACTGTTACTCTGCTTTCAAATTCCTGAACCTCTCTACTTCTCTTCTATTTCACCACTTATCTGAACTGCCCCCCTTTTCCCCTATCTCTCTTCTCTCCCTCCCATAACTCTTTCTCCCTCTACATCCAAAGATTATTTCCTTCTTCCTTCTGAGTAGGACTGCATCCACACTTGGGTGTGGTCTTATTTCTACTTGGGTTTCATATGGTGTAATATGTGTATAATGGGAAATCTCCAGCTTCTTTTTGGCTAATATATACTTATCAGAGATTACATGCCATGTGTGTTTGTTTTTGTTTTTGTTTTTTTTTTTTTTCTGACTGGGTTACCTCACAAAGGATGAAATTTTCGCATAGCATCTATTAGCCTATGAATTTCATGAAGTCATTGTTTTAAAGAGCTATGTAGTATTCCATTGTTTAAATATACCACATGTTCTATACCCATTTCTCTGTTAAGAGTACCCCTAGGTTGTTTCAAGTTTCAGGATATTATAGATAAGAATGCTATGAACTTGCTGGAGCATGTGTCCTTGCTCTATGTGGGGGCATCATTTGTGTTTTTGACTGGGAGCTGTGTAACTGGGGCCTAGGTAAAATTATTTCTAATTTTCTGAGGAAGCACTAGATTTATTTCCAAAGTGGTTGTATCAGCTTGCAATCCCACCAGAAATGGAGGAGTATTCCTCTTTCTCTACAATCTCGCCAGCATGTGCTGTCACTTGAGTTTTCGATCTTAGACACTTTGACTGGTGTTACGTGTAATCTCAGGGTTTTTTATTTGCATTTTTCTGATGACTAAGGATATTGAATTTTTTGTAGGATATTTTATTTATTTACATTTCAAAAGTTTCCTCTTTCCTGTTTTTCCCTAAATAAGTCACCTATCCCTTTCTCTCTCCCCCCTGATTGTATGCAAGTGCTCCCCCACCCATCCACTTCTGCATTTCCGCCCTGGAAGGGAATCAAGTCTTCTGAGGAACAAGGACCTCTCCTCCCATTGATGTCCAACAAGACAATGCTCTACAGCATATGCAACTGGAGCCATGGGTCCCTCAATGTGTACTCTTCAGTTGATGGTTTAGTTTCTGAGAGCTCTGGGGTATATGGTTGTTTGATATTGTACTTTGTATGTGTTGCAAACCATTTCAGCCCTAATAGTCCTCTCTCTAACTTCCATACTGAGGATCAACTTCTCAGGACAATTTTTCGCTGCAAGCATCTACCTCTGTATTTGCCAGCCTCTGTCAATGCCACTCAGGAAACTATACCAGGTATATTACAGCAAGCTCTTCTTTAAGTGCTTCTCAGGCATTAGGGAAATATGGATATATAATTCATATACATATAAAATTTATACATATATAGATGTATATATATATATATGATATAGGCATAGATGGATATAGACTTTTTTAATAAAAAATTAAGTCTATTTTACTTTGGCCTTGATAAATATATATTGATAAAAATTTATGGTTATTTTAAAAATTACTATATGTTTATTGATTAACTATTATATATTGATAGAACTTTAAAGTGTTTTTAACTTTTATATCTTTATTTTAAAGGTTGTTTTGCTTGACTATGTTTTATTGATATAAATTTAAGTGTTTTTTCTTAATTACTGTACCTTGATATATATTTAAAGTTGTTTGAATATCTTTAATATATTGTACATAAGGAGCTTGTTTAAATGTTATATAAAATTTAAGTTTTATATTTCTCAAAATCATTTTAATTGTTTATTGATTAATTGTAGAGAACATACATGAAGACTCACTGGTACTAAATACCTACCATTTTCCATTTAAATGTTATCAGCTCAGTGGGAGCCAGATTTTGTTGTTCCAAACTTGTCAACACTCAATGTGTGAACAGCATAGGAAACTCTGCTGGTCTTTGGTTGCCCTAGCTTTGGGGCCTTAACCTTCACTCAACATTTGCTCTGGAAGGTCAGCTGTTGGGGCTGGGAGGTATAGGAGAAGAGTGGGGAGGGAAAGAGCCCAGGTCCGGCCAGACCTCCTGTGCTCTGGCCAGGCAGACTCAGGAGGGCTGCCAGACACTTTCCACTCGGCCCTGGGTAGGCATCAAAGCCCCCGACCCTACATGACTGGGGTTGACAAGGGGCAGACTCCAATACCAGGGGCCCCAGGGTGACATCATTGGCCCTAGAGATATGGGAGAGAGGAGAGGGAAAGAGGTTCCCACACAGGCTATAGTCCTTAGTCCGGACTGTGGCTCAAGCACAGGAAGGCCTTCTGATGGGAGATTAGAAACTGCTCATTAGGAAAAAGCATATCCCATCATTCAAGCACAGTAGGCTCTGATGAACAGAAACAGTCTATGGTTAGAGTTTTAGAGATTTATTATAGAAAGCCAGGGGGAAAGAGAGAAGGTAAAAGAGAGATAGACTGGCCATGGAAAAGAGGAGAGAAGGGTGAAAATGAGAGAAAGAGAGAGAGAGAGAGAGAGAGAGAGAGAGAGAGAGAGAGAGAAGAAAGGCTAGAGTAAGAGGGAGAGAGTAAGAGGTTAAAGAGAGAGAGAGAGTGAGGAGTGGATGTGGAGAGAGTAAGAGAGTGAGCGGAGAGAGTAAGGTTGCTCCAAACAGCCATTCTTATGGTGGTCTTGTTATCTTGATGTTGCTAGGTAACTGGGAGGTGTCTAGCATGAAAGCCAGAAGCTTGGGACATTGTATACTTGATTAAAAGCCATGCTTCTCCTGTAGGGGCTGTGGGTGTGGTAACTTTCAGAGGAGCCAGGAGTCCAGTAGACACAAGGGAATGCCTACCATCCCATTTAGGTGAATTACCACCACCAGGTACCCGGGTTCCACACCTCAGCTCTACTGAAGAACAGACTGTCTGTGCATAGCCCATTGTGCCACAGTCAGCGTCCTTTTAGAACATGCCTGAGCCATCCTATTTGGAGGCCTTTCTTATCTCTGAAAACCATGACTGTATAGCCTGAGGACGAATGTATGTTCAGGGCATACCACATACATAAGAACTTTAAGGAGAACTTGACTGACAGAATGCTAGTGAATTATAGCATAAGGGACTATTCAAGATGGAATCAAAGAGTGTTTAAAGTTGTCCTATACTTTTCTGATGAAGCTCACTTCAAAGGACATAGACATTGTTGAAGTTTATCTTATGTATTTGTTTGCTGAGGAATATGGACTAATTGAGGAGCTTGGTGGGCCTTGTACTTTGGTGGAATGTGCCAACTTCAGGGTCTGAGGTAAATTACATACCTGGCATAGGTTTAGGCAAGGAAATTTAAAGGTAGAGTCAGAGGCAAGAAGAGACATGTCTGGTACACCCTCGAGTTTTGCTGATAATAGTCAACCTTTTGTTGCAAAATATTCAGTTAAAAAAAGGAAGTATGGCAATGAGATAGTCCCCTGGTTCATGTAGATGCCTAATGTCCCAGGAAATCATGTTGATATCAACTAAATTCTGTAGTGGCCCAATTTCTTGCAAATAACAATGATGGGGGTATTGTGTTTGCCTGGGCAAGGTTCTAAATGGCAGAGGTTAAGTTCTACTTGACCAGCTTTTTGAGGGCCAATAACTTTGTTTCCAATATTGTACATTTTTCGAACAAGGAGTCATATTCCCGAAACCAAGAGAGGGCTATAAGAATGGGTATTTGTAGCCCTCTGGACTGGTGGTGAGCAGAAGCCTCTAGAATGGGAAGTGAACCCAGTATGAGTCATTTGGGGCAGGTTGTCCAGAAAAACAAATTTTATAGTACATCATAATGTCGTCATAAATGTTGCAGTTTTCTGTTGTTATTATAGCAACTATATCCTATAGCAATTCTCTGCCCTATAGGTTATCAGGCACATCTCCTATTATAAGGATAATTGACCTTGCTTGCCCTCAAGAACTTCATAGGGTACTAGTTGAACGGTTCAGGTTGATCATCGAACCCAAATATCTATTAATTTGGTGCCAGGCCTAAATTTCCAGTATGGGAATCTTAAAGTCTCATTATACATTAGAGGAGTGGCATCAGCTTTGTTATCTAACAGTCCATTGACAGCCTGAAAATTCAGATGGAAAGCCGTTATTGGAGAGTGGGGGGGGGGGGGATCCTGGTAAGTTCCAGAATATGGGAAGGCTGTAAATTGTTTGGTATCTAGCTACTTCAATGACAGCTGTAAGAACTTCCAGTTGTTCAGTGTCTCTCCCTCATTCTCTCTCTCTCCCTCTCTCTCTCTCTCTCTCCCTCTCCCTCTCCCCCCTCTCTCTTTCTCATTCTCTCTCCAAGAATTATAAGACTATAGCGAATTACAGAGATTTAGGATTACAGAGCTCCATTCAAGTTAGCTCTATTTATCAAAGCTTTATAGCAAAATTCAATCTTTGGAGAAACCAATGGAACAGAAAGTTCCCATGCTGCTTAACCTTACTGACTTATTAGTTGTAAATATCTAGGATCTCCTAACATTTGCTGAAAACAGACTTTCATAATGTTGAATCAAGTTCCTTTTGCTATCCTACTATTTATTACATGTTGGTGGTTTGGTGCTTCCAATCCTCTGAAGAAAGGACTTATGATATAGATGTAATAATGCTAGTAATGGAGTGATTTGCTAATTGAGAAAACCACAAGAAAGAAAAACAAATACAATCATACTTACACATATCTTTCCAAACTATTGCTTTGCTAATGAAAAGAGAATAAAATAAAATAACAAAATTTTAAAAATGCAAAAGATATGCTATGTAGTTGAAAAAAAGGATAGTTCCAGAGACTGTTAAGTAGTTGAATAAAAATATCTGCAATAGAAGTAAGACATATTCCCATGATTTTTTTTTGACCTGGGAAGACTAAATAACAAATTATAAAAGTCATTATTAGTGCTCTTACATTTATGCCAGGACTATATAGAAAAATCCTGTGGCTAAGGACATTTCAATTACATAATTTGACTGTAGGATAGGACATAAAAATTTTAACCTAGGACTAAACTGAAAACTCCTAGCATGCGGGCTTGAATTTTACATGGTCAGTGAAGTAAAGACACAAAAGCTATGGTGAATTGTTACCAACACTTTTGCTTGGGCTATAACACTGCATAATAAACTACCTTCATAACAGGCATGTTATGTCTGCCTGTGGAATCTTGGCTCAATTATCATGGATAAGATCAACTGTCTTCTAGTTATATTCAATGCACACTCAACAAAAGGCAGTACAAGAATGGTCCTGTAAGGAAGAGCAAAGTCATTTTGCTAGAGAAACTATTTCTGTTTTTCTTCTCAGAAGATGTGATATGCAAGTGAAACTGTCATGTAAGTATATGTTTGAATTAATTTTTCAGTGCTTTTGGCAGTGTCAAATTGTAACAATTTATAAAGATACTGAAAACAAGCTTGCAGTGAAGAAGAGATGCAAATAAGATTCTGAGACCATACCTGTTTTCTTGAAGAAGAAGAAACACACAAATCTTCCTGGAAGATGATTAGACAAGAGTCATTTGGAAAGGACATGCTATCTCTAAATTTTGAAGTGCACTATAGGTTGTGCAATGTATTTAAGATTCTCAGGTTTGTGTGGTTTTATTCATGCTAGGGTTATATGTTGTGGATGTTTTATGCTCCTGTAAGTAATTGCTTACTAATATTCTGGTAAGAAAAACTAATACAACTTTTGTGAACTTACTGGTTCATAAAAATGTACTGTTTTTGGAGTTCACTATCTGGAGGTAATAGATATGTATATTGCATGTACCCAAGTAGGGTTTTGTAATTGAACAAATCTCAAGATTATGTGAAAAGATTTTGAAACTTTAGTCCATATCACATCCTTAACATTATTGTATTTTGTAAACTTGCAGAACTAAGCAGATAGCTCTTTCTTATAATGCATAATATAGACATACATTGACTAACAATTTTCCAAAGATATCATCTCCAAATGGAATTCACCATGCCTGGAATATCACTGTGAGCTATTCTTGTCAAAATATCCTTTAAAGAAGTCAATGACTACTTGCTTAGACTTTCTTAAATCATGAATTAGCAAAATATTTGAAACCTCTTATTAAATTATAGATTATGGATGTGTTGCACCTGGATGTGCTGTACCCATGGAAAAATCCATATAGAAATCATATATTATCCAAGGGAATGTCTGAATAAAGCTTATAGAATATTTGATGCCTAGAGTTTTATAAATTATTAATTTTTGAGTCTACACAGTAATTCTGGGACTTACACTTCCTTCAAAAATAATATTAAATTTCTACTTTACTTTTTCATCCTTTATCTAGCGCTTATTTATCCACTTTTAAAATTTACACTTAGTTCATATGAACATTCAAGAAGTTGATTCTCTCTTTTTACGTCAAATAATAGATTATATAATAATTATTATATATAATCTGACTTTTAGAATAAATTGGTGTAGAGACATCACCGTGGACTATTCGCAGGCCTGGGGCTGAGTGTGATGGATACATGGACTGTACATGGTTGTGACCCTAGATGAGACTATTTTCAGAAGGAGATAGAGAATCTGAAGTAACCACATCCTACAGTCAAATAGGACATTCAGAGGCAGGAGAAGAAGAACAATCCACCTACAAAATCTTCAGCCCCCAAATTTTTTCTTTCAAGAAGTGAAGTAGGGAGCAGTCTATGAGGCAACAGACAACCAATGCCCACCCCAACCTAAGACCCAGTATGTGTGAGAGAAGCTACAATGAAGACTACAAATGATGTTCTGAGAGGTTCCTTATTGCGCAGGATGGAGGCAGGTACAGAGAACAACAGTCAAACATCTGGCAGCTCTTGGGAAGGTGAAGAGTAGGGAATAGAAATAAAAGATTTAGAGATCAAAACACCACAAGAAGCAGTAGAGAGTCTACTAATGTGGAACTAAGCAGAGAACATGTATGAACAATACCTAGATCCCTTACATATTTTAGCAAATTTGACTCTTGGTCTTCATGTGGATCCCCTAAGAAGTGGAGCAGATTTGTCTTAGTTTTTGTTCCCTGCTTTAACTTCCCTTTCCCCAACATAGACTGCTTTGATGGTCTTCACTTTTAGAGAGTGTATTTAGTTATGCTGCATGGAGTTGTAAGAAAGGAGAGGTGTTACCCTTTTCTGGGGAGGTAGGGGCAAATGTTAGTAGTAAGTTTGTAAAGGTTAGTCGAAAAGGAGAGGACAAGGGTGTGATTGGAATATAAAATAAATAAAAAATAATAATATATTTCTATATTACCTCAACATATTAGTACAAAAATCATGAAAGCTTTATGGTTCTATATATTTAATACTAGGAAGTAAGCTTCAAAATATAATGGCATATGTATAATAGCCTAGAAAATGTCTTTAATTGATTTCCTGTAATCATTTCATATATTAATTAATGCAACCAAATAATATCTTTCTGCCCATCTGTGAGGAGCGGGTGTGGCGGCAGTCCCAAAGGCGCCAGGGACTGCAGCTAAGTCATATGATTTGCACCTGACTTCCTCATATAAGCCACAAACATCTTGAGAGCTGCGCAGGTGTACCAGGATACTGGTGAATCCATTTTGATAGAGATATGCCCCTGCTGCCCTGATTAGCTGAAGCTGCATGCCTGGTGAGGTGGTGTGGCCTGCTGTGCGTGGATGGGAACTGAGAGTATATAAGAGTGAGAGGCCCGGGTCAGAGGGAGGACGATTATTCAAGGGAGATAAAAAAACAAGGGAGATATAAACAAGAGAGATATAAACAAGGGAGATATAAACAAGGGAAATATAAACAAGGGAGATATAAACAAGGGATATATAAACAAGGGAGATATAAACAAGGGAGATATAAACAAGAGATATATAAACAAGGGAGATATAAACAAGGGAGATATAGAGAAAGAAGAAACAGGACTGAAAAAACGTGTGCAGAAGGATCCTGTTGTAGCGTCGTTCTTCCTGGCCAGTTGGGCGCGCGCAAGACCCATCTATACAACTTTCACCACATTTCATCACAATCCTCACCCAACTTATTGGCTTTAATTTTTATTAACTCAGTAGGTTCATTTTGTGACGACAAACTCTACATATGTTTAGGGAATTTTACTAGAGAGTACATATTCTAACAGAAGGTGTATCCTCAAAAAAGAATGAATTTCCTTCCTATAGGTATCCACTACTTCCTGAAGCTTATAATGTATGTGATTTGTGTATCCAACATTGTTTGCTGAATCTATGATAGGGTTTATTTTCTAATCATATAAATATTTTGTTTCGTAATTAGAACTTGAAGAGCATCAACACATTATATAGATAATGTTTCACCCAATTCCTTAGTGTCTGACTCTTAATTTCTTCTCCTTCCCATGCTATGATATTTCTCAAACCTTGATGATGAGGGGATATGTTTAGCTCTTTAAGTTCATTTGGTCCACCCTGTATTTTAGTCTCCATACTTTAAGCCATCATACTTTCAGAATTGATTTTTGTATACCATATAAATAATATAAATAAGCATTTATGACTTTATGTGAGACAAGTCTATGTCTTGGATGATAAAACTAAATATTTAGAAATGCATTTAACAATATGACCACTTAGCAACAAAAAGCAACATATTGATATGGACCTTTTACATCCTTGTCCTTGAGGTTTTGAATAGCATTACAATATACATCCTGAAATTTATTAAAGTTGAGCAATCTTCAAGTTAAACTAATAGCAAATTGTTAATATAAAACACCATAATTCTAGTCATCGTAAGTGCTGTGAATGATATCCACTTACATAAAAAAAATTATTAATTACTCTTTGTATTCCTTTCTGCAGATCTTTATAATAGGTTCTCCTATTTATTGTTATTTGCATACATTATCCATGTAGCAATATTTGTTCTTTAAAGTAGTGATATTTTAAAAAATTATACTGGAAATAAATATCAAATGAAATATTTTCTCTTTCCTACATATATTTTCTAGATGCCAGGCAACTAAATAGTAAAAAACTAACCAGTATTAGAGATAGAAAACTCTCTGATTAAATAATTTTATCTAGGAGATTGAGTTCAGTGTCAAAAATTAAGATTTATTGTTCACATTGTAATCTATATTATTTTGTGGAAAAAACTTCAAATTTTGATATAATATTTGAATAATAGAAACCATCCTTTTGCTTAGGTAGCTGTGTTTTGAAAGCTATGTAAGTGGGTAAATTTGATTAAGATTGAAGTTTTAGAATGTGGTTTTTTGAACTTGTAAAAAGAAATTTTCTGTGGACTTAAAAATAATGTAGCACTTTGAGGCAAAGTTACAAAGAACTAGTCTTGAACTAGTGGCCAAGATACAGAAAACCTCCACATGAGTGTTTCATTATTGGCCTGGACTATAGGAGTTTCTCTGTGTTTCAAGAAGACGTAGCTTACACCTGCTCTAAGTGCTGAGAAGCACATAGCTAAGTCTCTAAGTGCCATGACCAAGGTATCTTCATAAGCAAGAAAGTGCACAATATTTTTGAGGAAATGTGCTTGATATCTGTACTGGATAGTATTGTGTCAATTTGATACAGCTGGAGTTATCACAGAGAAATGAGCTTCAGTTGAGGAAATGCCTCCATTAGATCTAACTGTAAGGCATTTTCTCAATTAGTGATCAAGGAGGAAAGGCCCCTTGTGGGTGGGACCATCTCTGGGCTGGTAGTCTTGGGTTCTATAAGAGAGCAGGCTGAGCAAGCCAGGAGAAACAAGCCAGTAAAGAATATCCCTCCATGGCCTCTGCATCAGCTCCTGATCCCCGACCCGCTTGAGTACCAGTCCTGACTTCTTTCAGTGATGAACAGCAATGTGGAAATATAAGCTGAATAATCCCTTTCCTCCCCATCTTGTTTCTTGGTCATGATGTTTGTGCAGGAATAGAAACCGTGACTAAGACAAAATCTGTTGGTATACTGATCCTCTGGACACTTCACTAACTGATCCATGTTTACTATCGAAAGAGAAATATTCTCAGATTTAACTGTTTTGTATTTATCGCAATGTACACTAAATTCATGCATTGGAAAATCATAATTAAATAGACTTTCATATTGTGGGTGGTCTTTGGGATTATAAATGTGGAAGCTGCATAAGATGTGATCCTAGTTACCAATGATAATTACTTTTATGCTATCTATTTTTAATAATGCCTATCAATGTTTATCTTATATATTCAAGATGTATATAATAATTTTTAAAAAAAGAAGAATATACTCTACCGTAATATTCACCTTTCTACAACAAAACTTGATTTGGTTAATCATGGAGGAAGACTTTTGTCGTTCATAATTCTGTATATTATGCAAACCGTGAATTCAGAAGAAGCTATGTCCATGTATCTTATGGTCTATTTATCAGCAATAAGTTTGTCCCACAAGGGGTTTAAAATGCTTCCTTGGACATAAACTCCACCACACCCTGTCTTAGAAATTATCTACAATTAATATTTACTGAACCATTTTGATCTATAACTAGGTTTGAAATACTTGTCCTAGTACACAAGATAGGCCTATTCCTCTCAGTTAATTGTAGAAACTTGCCTGGGAAAAAGACCCAAAGCATTATAGAAAACTATATATACTAAAAATATATAGTTTTGGAGTCCTGTCCAATGGATACATGAACAAAAATCAATTCCTCACTAAAACCCAAAATCAAAAATAATAGTTATAAAGATTATAAGAGATAGATGAAAATAATTTGATGGGTGACTATGTAGCTCATAAAGTTCACAGTATTACACATGAAAATCTCACAGAAAAGGCTGATTAATCCTGAACTGTTCAAGAACCAAAACTTTAGAAATAGCAAAGTGGAAGAACAAAGACCATTAGGCAACAAGCTGGCATATGTCTAACAGACAATGAAGGAATATTGAGTGTAGGGAAAGTTTCCTTTCCAAAGGAGAGCACACCAATGAATAATCAGATTATAGTAAAATTGTATTCCCTGAAAACATGTAAGTATTTTCATACAGAAATTATACATTTTATTTTAGTATATATATACTAAAATAATGTATATATATATATATATGCAGGAATATTTGTATTAAGAGGTTGTAAAATTGAAAAAAGAAGAACCAAAGTTATATGGGAGTAGGAATGATAGGTAATTTTAAAATGTATTATGATTACTATTATATGTAGTATAATTATAATTGTTAGTATTGTAATATTGTATTATATGTAGTATGATTATAAGTAGTATTATAATTTCAAAAAAGCGGATTAAAAAAAAGCATCTAGCATTTTGCTGCATAAAAGAAACACAGCTCAATAACAAAGGCAAAGGCTTCCTCAGAGTAAAATATGGAATAGTGACTTACAAACAAACGTTCCCAAGAAACAAGCTGGAGTTGCCATACTAATAGACAATAAAATATGCTTTCAACAAAACGTTGTGAAGCCTGATGAGAAAGGACACTTTATAATAATAAAAGTGAAAATCCAGTTAGGAAAGAGTCAATTTTGAACATCTATGCCTCAAATGCAAGGGCAATCACATTTCTAAAAGAAGCATTACTATGTTCATAGCAGCCTTATTTATAATAGCCAGAAGCTGGAAAAATCCCAGATGCCCCTCAACAGAGGAATGGATAGAGAAAATGTGGTACATTTAACCAATGGAGTACTACTAAGCTATTAAAAAGAATGAATTTATGAAATTCCAAGGCAAAAGGATGGACCTGGAGGACATCATCCTGAGTGAGGTAACCCAATCACAAAAGAACTCACACAATATGTACTCACTGATAAGTGGATATTAGCCCAGAAACTTAGAATACCCAAGATATAAGATACAATTTGTGAAACACATGAAACTCAAGAAGAACGATGACCAAAGTGTAGATACTTTGCCCCTTCTTAGAATTGGGAACAAAACACCCATGGAAGGAGTTACAGAGACAAAGTTTGGAGCTGAGACGAAAGGATGCACCATAGAGAGACTGCCGGGAATCCATCTTATAATCAGCTTCCAAACGCTGACACCATTGCATACACTAGCAAGATTTTGCTGAACGGACCCAGATATAGCTGTGTCTTGTGAAACTATGGTGTGACCTAGAAAACACATAAGTGGATGCTCACAGTCAGCTATTGGATGGATCACAGGACCCCCAATGGAGGAGCTAGAGAAAGTAACCAAAGGAGCTTGGGGGGATCTGCAACACTATAGGTGGAAGAACAATATGAACTAACCGGTAAACCCCGGAGCTCATGTCTCTAGCTGCATATGTATCAGAAGATGGCCTACTCAGCCATCAGTGGAAAGAGAGCCCCATTGGTCATGCAAAATTTATACGTCTCAGTACAGAGGAACACCAGCACCAAGAAGTGGGAGTGGGTGGGTAGTAAAGTGGGGGGTGGGGGAGTGTGTGGGACTCTTGGAAATGTAAATGAAATAAATACCTAATTATAAAAAAGAATATTAGCAGAAAAATAGAACCATTACTAAAGCTCAAAACACACACTCAAGACCATACAATTATAGTGAGAGACTTCAACACCACATTCTCGACAATGAGCAGGTCAGTGAAACAGAAACTAAACTAAGACACATTCAAAATAACGTAAGTTATGAAACAAGTGGATGTAACAGATATCTATAGAACATTTTATCCTAAAACAGAAGGATATACCTTCTTCTCACCACCTCACCATACCTTTTCCTAAATTGAACATATATTTGGTCAAAAAACAACCCCCCACCAATACAAGAAGATTGAAATAATCATATGTATCCTTTCAGATCAATATGGGCTAAGTGTGCTCTTTAATAACAGAAAAAAAAACCCAAAAAAAGAAACAAAAACAGAAAGCCCACATACACTTGGAAACTTAACAACTCTATTCAATGATAACTTGGTCAAAGAAGAAATAAAGAAAGTAATTAAAGAATTCCTGGAAATTCATGAAAATATTGAACATCATACCCACACTAATGGGACACAATGAATGCAGTGCTATGAGGAATATTTATAGCACAAGTGCCCTGGTATAGAAACTGGATAGATCTTACACTAGCAACTTAACACAATTGAGAGGTCTAGAACAAAAAGAAGCAAACTCACCGAAGAGGAATAAACAGAAGAAAATAGTCAAACACAAGGTCGAAATCTACCAAAGAGAATAATACAAAGAATCAACAAAACCAAAAGCTATTTCTTTGAGAGAATCAACAAGATAGATAAACCCCTAGCCAGTCTAACTAAATATCCCACAGGCAGTATCCAAATTAACAAAATCAGAAATGAAAAAGGAGCCATAACAAGAGCAACAGAGGAATCTCAACAATTCATCAGATCCTAATACAAAAGAATATTCTCAATAAAACTGGACTTTTTTTTAATGGATGGTTTTCTAGACACATACTACATACCAAAGTTAATTCAACAGCAGAAAAATGGTCTAAACATTCACTTACATAATAAAGAACTGGAACCTCTAGTGAGCTTCTAATCTTAGGTTTGTCAGTGCTCTTGGATGACAAGCTTTCTCTGTGTGAAATTGTGTTGTGGAGAGCTATAGCACAAGGTTATCTCCAAGGTTCAGACAGAAATCATAAGGCAGACTTCATATGGACAGAAATCATAAGGCAAACTTCATATGGAGGAAATCATTAAAATCCCCCAACCTAAACCAGCTCAGAAACAAATAGATTTAGAACAGAATTCTGTCAGACCTTCTCAGACACCAATATGCCTCAAACTATTCCATAAAAATGTTGGAAATATCCTATACTACCAACTGAACAACACATCTGAGAGCTATAGAAAAAAATAAGAAAACACACCCAAAAAGAGTAGAAAGCAGGAAATAGCCCACTGTCAGATGGCTTTAGAACAGTATTCTACCAGACCTTCAACAAAGACCTGATACCAATACTCCTCCAAGTAGTTCACAATATAGAATCAGAAGGAAACCTATCTAATTCATTCTAGGAAGCCACAATTACTCTGATATCTGAACCTCACAAGAACCCAACAATAAAAGAAAATTTTAGAATCTTGTTTTTCAGGTGTGTTGTGGTATTCAGGGCTTGCTTTGGTGTGAGAACTGAGTTCTGTTGATGCCAATTAGCCTGGTTACTCTTGCTTATGTTCTTTCTCTTGCCTCTCCCCATCTGGTTATCTCTGATGTTAGCCTATCTTGCTGTCTCTGACTGGAACCTCTAGCGAGCTTCTAATCTTAGGTTTGTCAGTGCTCTTGGATGACAAGCTTTCTCTGTGTGAAATTGTGTATTGGAGAGCTATAGCACAAGGTTATCTCCAAGGTTCAGACAGAAATCATAAAGCAAACTTCATATGGACAGAAAAAAATTATGACAGTCTTGATATATGAGGTCTGTCATTGTGGACATGGGATTTAAGATCACTGTGCATTCTTTCCCTGTTTGCATATGAAAATTTCAGGTCCTCTTAACCATCTAGATGCTCTCCTAATCCTACCTTGATGAGCTTCTTAATGAATAATCCAATCCCAATTAAATGTTGTCCATAAAAGAATTTCTTTGGTCATGGTATCTGCTCACAGAATTAAAACCCTAAGAAATATTTTTCTCTGAGAAGAGGAGGCTCACCACACTGAGTACCATCCCATCTTGGAATATGAAGTCACTGAAGGACTAGGCATATCATCTCCAAATGAGGCCAGAAAGCTCAGACTCTTTAGCAGAACCAGAACCACAGGCAGAAAACTATGGATAGCACCTGCTCCAGTTGATGAGGGCCCTCCATGAAGACTAAGCTGAACTATTGCTACACATGTGGACAGGGTGTATAGGACCCTAGATTTCTTAAATTAATTTCATAATCCAAGAGAGCTCTCAACACATGTCTTATAAGTTTCTATTTATTTGTATATGGTAATTAACAGACAGAAATGACTGAACTGTGGGGGTGATAATTAAAAAGTACACAATATTGTAGTCTGAGGATACCATACTTAATCCATGTTCTTCGATGCACAGGAATTACTGCAGTAATCTGAGCAGACTTAATGTAAGTTACAGAGGTGGTAGATGCCTAGAAGAAAACATATTCTTAGACACACCAGGGCAGATATAAAATCCTAAGGACTTTACCAGGAAACACAAAGCCTTGCAAATCTAACAAAAATCACATTCAAATGTGATGATGATAACTGCACACATAATTCTATCATTTGTATTAATTAATGAAAATTTTAGTCTCTAGGAAAGAAAGACAGATTTTGTATTTTTTTAATATAATCTTTACCCAGATATCGTAACTGTCTTTCATTGAATGATCACTTACCCTAAACAATTATTCCATCAAAATTTGACTTCATGGATGTAAAAGATAATGGACACAAGGTTCTCTGTATGATAAATGTGGGAATAGAAAGAATTATGGAAGAATATTATTATAATCAAAAATACTGCAAAAATGAAGACTATCAAAGAATTTAAAAGAAAAATATTACATTTTTTCAAAATATGACAGTCAGGCAAATGCAATATAATATAGCAACTAGGAAAAAACAGAAAACAAAAGCTATTGAATGGGAAAACACATGTAGTTTTGAAACTATATTCTAATAAATAACACTAATAAAAAAGTGATCAGTGGCTTATATTCTCAGCCACATACACCGAGTTTTTAGCTGTCATTTATAGTCAGATTTATCATTTCTTTAAGAAATATTTTTTTAATTTATTTTTATTAGGTATTTTCCTCGTTTACATTTTCAATGCTATCCCAAAATTCCCCCATACCCACCCCCCAACCCCCTACCCACCCACTCCCCCTTTTTGGCCCTGGGGTTCCCCTGTACTGGGGCATATAAAGTTTGCAAGTCCAATGGGCCTCTCTTTGCAGTGATGGCCGACTAGGCCATCTTTTGATACATATGCAGCTAGAGACAAGAGATCCGGGATACTGGTTAGTTCATATTGTTGTTCCACCTATAGGGTTGCAGTTCTTAAGGGATAATTTTTGCTTCCCATTCATTATATATACCGCTCACAAAATCTTCCATAAAGAAAACCTCTACAGAAGATGAATAAATAAAAATGTTTATAACTAACTTTAAATGGTAATTCAAACTGAATATAATCTAAGGCTTGTGTGCATAGTAATGATAAATCATTATGCAAATATCTCACATCACAATAGACTGGAATACATTTTTTCTTTTTTTATTTGTTCAATATTTTCTTTACTTACATATCAAATTTTATCCCCTTTCTTAGTTTTCTAGACTGGAATTCTTAATCAATTTAACCATTAAAGTTAATAAAAATTGAGTATTTTTTCCCGAGGAAAGTTTTCTGTTTCATTTCTTTGACATTCTCTTTCAAAGGCATTGCCATATATTTTTTATATTTATGTCAGAATCTTATGCAAATTTATCAATTAGAAACTTATAAAGATTGAACCTATTCCAGCAGATAATTTGTTAATTTATTACAAGGAAAGATGTCCATACAAGCTATGACTTGATATTTCTATTTTTGAGTGCTAGATTAAAATACAATATCTGTGATACCTGATATAATTTGAGAGAGGATTACTATGGGTACAGAATTTTCCATTACCAAGACATTCATTTACAGATTAAAAAATTTTATTTCTCATTATTACTGTATATTTACATCTGCTATAATCATTCAAAATTTAAATTTATTTCTGCTTTCTTAATAACATGAAATATGTTTGGATTTTGGGGATTGAATGTACTTTTTTATAAATTGATATGCATTTTTTGTAATATGTCTTTTAAATAGGGTTACTGTATTTGTGGTTTCATTTGAAGAAAATTTGATAATTTCTCCACAATATTGTAGGAAATTTACCAAAAAAAAAAAAAAAAAAAGATTTCAAAGTTTCAATTAAGCCAGACGTTGGTGCTGCACGCATTGAATCCCAGCACTTTGGGAGGCAGAGGCAGGCAGATTTCTGAGTTTGAGGCCAGCCTGGTCTACAGAGTGAGTTCCAGGACAGCCATGGCTACACAGAGAAACCTTGTCTTGAAAAAAGAAAAAAAAGTTTCAATTATATCATATTTAAAATGGCATCATATATGTATGTGTGTGTGTGTTTGTGTGTCTGTATGAGAGAGAGAGAGAGAGAAAAAAAGAGAAAAGAGAAATATTAACCCAGTGACACTGACATTTTCTGACAAAGATTCTATTCACTTTTAAATAGAATATATCAAAATAAAATAAAAAGGGAGATGATTAATATTTTTGTATTGGGATTAAAGAAATTTTTTGTAAGAAATGTGTTGAGGCATTTGATTGATATAGAAAATGAGTATTTAGTAAGAAAAATTTATATTCATGGTAAATTTTAGGATGGAGGAGATGAACCAGAAATCTAAATTCTCAGATAAAGATGGGAAAGAATGTAGGAGAGTTCTTTGAAAAAACAACATCTTCAGAAACACATCTGTACATCTCCTATAAGGCTGTGATAAGGTAAATACTTTTTCAGATAAGCCTTCTCGTATGTAAGCAAATAATTTTTGTAACTCATTTAAATTACTTTCAAATTTTTCTAGCTAATGCGACAATATGTCTAAGTGTTCTCTTTTAAAAGTATGTGAGGTTTTATGCTCAGCACTCAAACAATTTAAACTCCATGAATTTTCACTGTACTTATTTTCAGGTGGCTCAGAAGGAGGAATGTCTAGTAATGTGTTTTAATTACTTCTTACCTATTATTAATAAAAGAAATATAAAGGCAAAAGTTTCCTATCTAGACTTTAACAATAAACAGTAAAGTTTTAGTTAGAGAATAACTTTTGGATGCATACATGGTATATACATGGTATATATATATTCATAGGAGAAATATTATATACAATTTCCTATAAAGCATTTTATGCTACATAGCAAATATGGTTCCAAAACAATGTATGTTTCTCATGCTATATTGTACCTACATAAAAGAGATTGTTGTACAGTTATTCACTGTTAATTTGTCACCAATACTTCGACATTTATATCATTACTATAAACAAGACAGCAAAGTTAAATATGCCAGTTATTTTCAGAAGTAAAATATTGAGTTACTGTTGCATCTACATTGTTTGTGATCTACTTGCAAAACAATATAATATTAGACCAATGTGAATAAATTAGCATTCTCATAAGCATGACTATTATGGTGGAGATACAATTAAACTTAATAGAAATTTAAATCTCAAATTGGAATCTTCTGCGGGTATAGTATTAGAATTATGAAGAGATATTCTGCCAACATACCTACTAGTAAATTTTTTAAAGTTGTGTTTTAGATATTTCTGAGTAACATTATTAAGGTTAGAGAAACATGGATTATAGGAGAAAGTGCAATGTGATCATATTTCTTCACATTACATCTAACCATATTATATGTCATCATTATGAACATGAAGAAGAAGGCTTGTGATAGCCTCATGATTTGTGTTTATAGGCTGTATAAAACAACAGAAATTTATGTTGTCTCTCTTTAGAGAATTTAATGTAAACTTATTCCCTTTCCTCTCAGTTAGAACCAGTACGTAACTGTGGGTTTGTGTTGATTTCCTCTCTGTATGCAAGGATTTTTTTTTTCTGGCTCATCTTGTACAGAAGTAGGAATTATATTCTCTACTGCTCTATTTTCAGGGAGGCATCCAAGACCAGGCATTTGATTATCTTTGTTTATCTTTCCCTGGAAGAAATAAATAAGAACTGCCATCTTTTACCCAACATTTCTCTAGTATTTAACATTTAAAAATATGGTGAGAAAACTGGTTTGGTTTTGAAAAGTAATGATCTTATTCCTAATTACAACTGGACAAATAAGAGAAGATATTTAATTTTACTTACATCACTGTTATGGACAGTATCTATAATCCTTGGTCTGTTCCTTTTCATGTCCAGAATTCCTGAGTTAAGTCAAGTCAAGATGGATTAATTTTAAAGAATATGTTTTCTCACCACAGTGAGACTTTTTGAGTATGAAGGCAGTATAAATGGCAGAGAAAGGGCTTATGTTTATTATAATTCATCAAGCATAAATGCATAGATATATTTTGTGGCAAACAAAACAACTTTATCATAAATGGGAATGGGAGACAGAAGAATTTCAAAATGTTATACCAGAAGACCCAGTATACTTGTATTGTTTAGAGAATCTCAAGAGGTTGGATATAATTGTAATAATGAGATGAAGAATAAATAATTTCTAGCATTAATACACTTTGTTCAAGCACACTCTGATCTTACAAGTATCCCTCTGCATTCCATCATGTTTATATTGTTGCCTATGTTCTGCATTTTTCAGCTTTACTGTGGTAATTTCCATTGTTCTCTGAGTGATAATGAACAATTTCCTCACCTTTACCAGATATCTCCATAGGACACATCTCTAAAACGAGCCATGGTGTACTTACTTGATCATTTCAGATGGAACTGGATAGGAGTGATCGTAACAAATGATGACCATGGAATTCAATTCCTTTCTGAATTGAGAGGAGAAATGCAAAACAACATTGTCTGTTTATCAGTTGCTATTATTACCAAAACTGAGAATTTCATGGCCTTTAAATTATGAATTATGAACAAATCTTAATGTCATCAGCAAAAGTTGTGATAGGTTATATATACAAAGACTCACCCATAATCTATGCCCTCCTCCTGTGCAAATCTCAAGACATTTTTAGAATCTGGGTAGGTGTGTCACAATTTGATATGATTATGAGTCCAGGAGATTTATTTCTATACTCCTGACTGGGACTTTCATTTTTTTCACACCAGAAATCTGGCTTTGAACAAGTTATCCAAAGAGTACATCCTTCAAACTACAGTAGTGAATTTCCCTTTGCCAAACTATATTGGACATATTTTAGATGTTCTTTGCCATCATCTCATTGTAAGAAACTGAAGAATTGTCTCACCAAAACTGTATTTAGACAGTTATTCATGACACCACTTGGAATGGCCATGAGTGATACATGCTATAACTTAGACAATGCTATATATGCTGTGGCCCACTCAGTCCATGAGATGCTTCTACAACAAGTAGACCGATGATCAAAGAATGCTGGGAAGGAACTGGAATTTGACCCTTGGAAGGTAAGGAATATTACAATAAATGGCATTTCTGGTATCCCATGACCTTTGCTGAAAATTGAGTACAATAGATTTTCACAATGATAAATGGATATGGCTTTTGTTACTGTAGTAGATGCTGAACCCCGTGACTCAGCTCGACTGAAGACCAGCCTGTCTATGCATAGCCCAATGCCCCACATCTCCCCCGTCTGTTTCTATAAGAAAAGGGGGGGGCGTCGTCACTAATGTGACTGTGTCATTTGTAATGAAAATTTAGGATGGATGGAAGTATCAGAAAAAATTATATAGCCTAGAGAAGTAGCAGAACTAAGCTAGAGTAGTAAGAAAAGTTAAGGGTAAGAGTTGAGAAGGGAAGAGACTGTACAATCAATTAATTGATGCATGGGTAGTACAATTTGAGGGTAATAACATCCATTTTGAACATCAATTAATTAATCTAGATAGACACTATGCTTTCCTGACTGTCATGTAACTTTCCCCAAGTTCAGCAGCCATTTGGCTTTGGCAAAAGACTTCAACTGTAACTGGAAGGTCCCAAGTCTGTCTTTTGTAGGAATCACTGCATGTCTTGGGAGCCTTCAGTCAGATGAGATTTTTGGAGGAAGGCAGCTTTGTTGTCTGTAGGTCTCAGGAGAGGACGCTGTCTCAGATGGATCTGTGGAAGCAGATACTATGTGGAGGTAGACCTGTGTGGGAAGGCGCAAACACCATTACAAGATGGCACTGGTTCCTTTAAGCCGACACCCATGAATATGGGTAAACAACTAATGTGCACATGTGCATAAGAGTTTTTTGCAGAGTCACTGCCTGGTTGGACGCATATTAATGAGGTACTGGTAGCATAACCAATCCGGTATGGACAAGTCACTCCTAGGCCTATATGAGCAGCGCCATTTCTGGGGCTCTCTCTCTCTTTCGCCTATGCGGTCAATGCTCTCCCAAAAAACGTGTTGCAGAAGGATCCTGCTGTGGTGTTTTTCTTGCTGGTGAGTCAGGCATCCCACAAAATGGTGCCAAAACCCAGGATATAACATCTTCAGGCACGAGTGAAGACCCCCTGTTACAGGGAGGATTCAGAACTGCATCACGGGGATTGAGCAGTTGATGAAGTGTTCCCGTAAAGCAGTCTGTTGAAAAGGATTCAACTGAGTGGATTCAGAACTCTTCAGCTGGGGAACAGTGGTACCTGTAAGTAAAGGAAATTAATAGAAGTTTCTGAGAGGTATGGTTTCCTATGCAGTAGATCTGGCAATTGTCACTAGGGTTGTGTCGCTTGCTATCTTTCTTGCCTTGATATTGTGCCATTGCCTTAATTGCCATCGCCCTGGACAAGAGTGTATCTGCTGGGAGTAGCTTCTCAAACACATAAGATCATAAAACAATTGTAGATAAACTCGTGGATCGACCTTGGGGCTGAGAACCTCACGTAGATAAGTGAGTACCTCAAGGACGCTTTATTCCCGGACAAGTATGGGTACTGGCCAGTTTATGCCATTAGTGAGCTGTTGAAAAAATGCTTCTTTGTATATTTATAAGCATCTTTTTTGTTGTTTTTTGTTTGTTTGTTTTGTTTTTTTTTTTGTTTTGTTTTGTTTTGTTTTTTTTGTTTTTTGTTTTTTGAGACAGGGTTTCTCTGTATATCCCTTGCTGTCCTGGAACTCTCTTTGTAGACCATGCTAGCCTCGAACTCAGAAATCCATCTGTCTGTGCCTCCTGAGTGCTGGGATTAAAGGTGTGTGCCACCATGCCCAGCAAGCATCTTTTTCTTAAATTTGCTAAAATTTTCTTCTGTAATTTTGTTGAAAATATTTTCTGGATCTTTGAGTAGAGACTCCTCAAATTTTTCTATTCCTATTATTCTTAAGTTAGGTGTTTTCATGTTATTCCTGAATTCCTGGACTTTTTTGTTAGTAATACTTTTACGTTTCACATTTTCTTTATTGAATAAAACACTTTCTTCTATTGTATCTTCTATGCCTGAGATTCTTCCTTCCATTTTCTGTACTTTGTGGATGATGCTTGCATCTGTATTTTCTTTCTCTTCACTAGATTTTCCATCTCCAAGATTGCCTCAGTTTATGTTTTCTTTATTGCTCATTACTTATTTTCCACTTTCAGGTCTTGCACAGTTTTATGAATTTCCTTCTCCTGAATAATTTTATTTTCATGTATATTTTATTTATTATTTTTTTTCTTGAACAACTACTCTTTCTTTATTATATTTTCTTGTATTTAATTACGGGACTTTTAAAATTCCTCTTGAAAGGCCTATATCATCTTTATAAAATGAATTTAAAGTCATTTTCTTTTCTTCAGTTGTATATATATATATGATTTGCTGTAGTAAGCTTGTAATGCTCTGAAGTTAGCATATTGCCCTGTCTTTTGTCATTTTTCTTCTTCCCAGGGATTTTCAGCCATGTGGATGTTTTAAATCCCTCAATGTTTCTATTGAAGTAGGTATTGTGTAGTGGGTTGACCTTGATGATCTTAGTGTGATAGTTTTCTGATGTGTGACAGTGTACTCTTCCTCTGTTTCTCTTGATGCTGCCATCTTTGAGCAGACCTTTTTGTAAACAATGGGCAGATCAGCATGCCCCTGAAATAATGAACTGGCAGGCTGCTCTGTATAAAACTGACACCAAAGTAGACTTCTCCACAATAAGCGGTATGCCTACGAGCCAAATGCAGGATAATTTCTGCCAATGGCAACACTGCCTCAAATAGAAGCCACCTTTCCCCATCTTTTACAAGCATAGTCACTATAACTAGTTAACCTGCTACCAGCTCCAGGCCTTTCCTTCGCTCTGTACCTGAAAGTAACAGCTTCTGAAAAATCAGTCCTGCCTCAAGTCAGATCCAAAAGCACAAGCAGTCATAGCAGCCAAAGGAACAAACATAGTCTGTTTTGATCTCACTTGGGTACATTCAGTGCATCTTTAGTGGGTGCTGTGGCAGCTGTGGCTCCAGCTTCCTGACCGTCAGCTATGCCAACTTGTTCCTGAAGGCATTCTCTGCTCTGTCCATGTTTATCTTTCATTTCTTACCCTTCCTTCCAATAAACAGCAATGGCTATGCCAGTACCCATCATTATGGTTGTGGCTCTGCCTTCCCCATCTACTCATTCCCTAAAATGACAGTGCAACTATAGACCCAGTCCTAGGTGCCAAGTATATATTTGAAAGTTCAACATATATAAAAGATGTCTAAGTCTTACTTCAAGGGCCTATGACACAAGGACTTTGAAAATATTAATAAAATAGATGGTTTTCTAGACACTTACCACATACCAAATTTAATCAAGTTCAGGTAAACAATTAAAACTGGCTGTAACCAATAAAGAATTAGAAACAGTCATAAAAAATTCCCCAAACAAAGTATTATTATTTGAAGTTCTTATCATACAGATCTTTCACTTCCTTTCTTAGGTTCACACCAAGATATTATATATATACATATCACTAGGTTGACTCATTAGATGCTTAAAACACTTTTGATAAAAATCCAACATCCTATTATGTGAAATATATTACAGAAATCATGGATACAGGGGACATATCTAAACATAATCAAAGCTATATAGCCAATAGCCAACATCAAACTAATGGAGTGAAAGTTAAAACATTTCCAGTAAAATCAAGAATAAGCCTACCCTATCTATTCAATATAGTACTTGAAGTTGTAGCCAGAGAAATAAGATAATTAAGGTGGATTGAGTGTATACAATTTGATAAGGGAAGAAGTCAAAACTTGTTATATTCAGATTATATATATATATATATATATATATATATATATATATACCACAAAATACCTCAACAGAACTCCTTCAGCTAATCCAAATCTTGAGAACTGTTGCTGAATACAAAATTCAATAAAAATAGAACTTTTTACAATAGTCACAAATAATATAAAACATCTTGATCTAACTCTAACAAAGAAAGTGAATGATTCATATGACAAGAACTACAAGTTCCTAAACAAAGAAATTGACAATATCAAAAGATGTAAAGATCTCACATGCTCATCGATAGGCAGGATTCATAGGGTAATAATGGCCATTTGACCACAAATTATTTACACAATTAATTACACAATTGTTAAATGAATTTGAAAGAGTTATTCTAAACTCTATATTGAAAGAAAATCCATGATACTCAGTACAATCACAAACAATATATAACTTGGGGAGAAATCTCCAGTCATGACTTCAAGTTTTACTACAGAACAATAGTATTAAAAACCCGAGGTGTCCATACAGAAACAGATAGGTTGATAAATCAGGTCAAATTGAAGATGATAAAATTGACACACACAGTAATGAACACTTAATTTTTGATAAAGAAGGCAAAACGATACAAGGGAAATATGAAAGCATCTTCAACATGTGATTCTAATCAGATGTCTACCAATAGAAGAAGGCTACACTCAGGCCAACCCCCTGATGCAACCCCCCACCTCCTGTCCCATAAGAGCTTGTCCAGGAAGCTTTTAGAACATGCCTGTGTTTCTTCAGTCCTAGATGATGACTATATATTTTGACTGTATACCAGTTAAAGGGTTGCTTGGCACAGGGGAAGGTGCCACTATATTAGAAAAAGAATGAAAAAAAAAAAAGATTCATTGCTATTCACACATTGGGGATTCTGGCCTGATACCTTCATTACAGAAGTTGAAAACAAACAGGCCACCAAAATGACGACCTGACCTGTCAGTTGGCATAACATGGACAGCAATCAGGGAACTTTTACACCTATTTTGGCTGATGTTCCTTTCAAACTCTGGGGAATAGATATTCTGAAAGACATGGATGTTTTTCTTATTGTGGAAGATCATGCCTTTTTTGATGTTATACAACACTAACCAACTTGGCTTCACAGGTGTCAAAGCCATGGATCACTGCTAATTATAATGGTCATTGTCATCAAGAACACTTGACATCAAGTTACCTGACCCTATATCATTAGACTGGTGGTTGAAAGCCAACACATGGGTGGGCCAGAGGACCATTTTGGAACCTAAACTTTATGTTCTCAAGGAAATAGTCTTGAAACAAATAGATTTGGGTGAATTGGAATCCTCAAACAGCACACATAATAATGCAAGTGTGTCTTAACAAGGAATTCATGGAAAATTATGCTTTGGTGGATCTGAGAGCCAATAATGAACATATGGAAAAATGGGGACTACTCAAGTGTGATTGCCTCATCCTAGGGCTGGTCCACCCATGTACCATGTGAGGATCTGATATATTAAGACTTACTTTTTTTCCAGATTACTCTGGCACTCCAAGATAGATACAGTTTTTGCCTTTATAGCATGGGAGCTTAATATGAATAAAGCAAACAAAGTATATCAAAAGAATGGCTAAAATAAAAATCTCAGATAACAGCAGATGCTGTTGAGGATGTGGAGAAAGAAGAACACCCCTCCAATACTGTTAGAATTGCATGCTGATACAACCACTCTAGAAATCAGTTTGGCGTTTTCTCTGAAAATTAGACATAGTACTACTGGAAGATCCAGCAATAACATTCCTGGGCATATATCCAACAAAAATGCTCCAACCTTTAATAAGGACACATCATCCACTATTTTCATAGCAGACTTATTTATAATAGGCAGAAGCTGGAAATAATCCAGATGGCCCTCAACAGAGGAATGAATACAGAAAATGTAGTACACCAATTCAATGGGTTATTCCATGACAAAACCAAATTCACACAATATCTGTCCATGAATCCAGCCCTTCAAAGGATAATAAAGGGAAAACACTAACACAAGGATGGAAACTACACTCTAGAAAAAGCAAGAAAGAAGTTCTTCAGCAAACCTAAAATAAGAGCACCACAAGAACAGAATCTAACTCTAACAAGAAAAATAACAGTAAGCAACAATTACTTTTCTTTAATTTCTCTTAATATCAATGGACTCAGTTCCCTCAATAAAAAGACATAGACTAACAGACTGGCTGCACAAACACGACCCAACATTTTGGTGCCTAGAGGAAACCAACTTTAGGAAAAAAGGCAGATATTACCTCAGAGTGAAAAGCTGGAAAACAATTTTCCAAGCAAATGGTTAAAAAAAAAAAAAAAAAAAAAAAAACTGGAGTAGCCATTCTAATATTGAACAAAATTGACTTCCAACTGAAAGTTATCAAAAAAGACAGGGGGGGGTCACTTCATACTCATTAAAGGTAAAATCTAGCAAGATGAGCTCTCAGTTCTAAATATCAATGCTCCAAAGGCAAGGGCAGCCACATTCATTAAAGAAACTTTAGTAAAGCTCAAATCACACATTCTACCTTACTTACTTACTTACTTACTTACTTACTGCAGCTAAGTCATATGACTTGCACCTGACTTCCTCATATAAGACACAAACATCTTAAGTGCTGCGCAGGTGTACCAGGATACAGGTGAATCCAATTTGGTGGAGATTTGCCCCTGCTGCCCTGATTAGCTGAAGCCTCGTGACTGGCGAGGGGGCATGGCCTGCGGTGCGTGGATGAGAGAGAGTATAAAAGGAGTGAGAGGCCCAGGGTTCGGGGGAGATATAAACAAGAAGAATCAGGACTGAATAAACTGCTGTTAGAAGGACTGGTGGTCGCGTCGTTCTTGCTGGTCGAGAGCGGGTGCGACACTACCTCACACAATAATAGTGGGAAACTTCAACACTCCACTCTCACCAATGGACCGATCTTGGAAACAGAAACTGAACAGAGACACATGGACACTAACAGAAGTTATGAAACAAATGGATTTAACAGATATCTACAGAACATTTTATCCTAAAGCAAAAGGATATACCTTCTTCTCAGGACCTCACAGTATCTCCTACAAAATTGTATATGTAATCGGTCACAAAACAGGTTTCAACAGATACAAACATATTGAAATTTTCCCATGCATCCTATCAGATCACCACGGACAAAGGCTGATGTTCAAGAACAACATAAATAATAGAAAGCCAAAACATACCCAAACTTATGGGACACAATGAAAGCAGTCCTAAGAGGAAAACACATAGCCATGAGTGCCTCAAAAAAGAAAATAAAGGGAGAATACACGAGGAATCTGATAGCATACCTTGAAGCTCTAAAACAATAGGAAGCAAATTCACCCAAGAGGAGTGGACATCAGGAAATAATAAAACTTATGCCTAAAATCAACCAAGTGGAAACAAAAAGAACAATTAAAAGTATCAACCAAACCAGGAGCTTGTTCTTTGAGAAAATCAGAAAGAAAAATAAATCCTTATCCAGACTAACTAGAGGTCACAGGTACACTATCGATCATAATTAAAAAAAAATCAGAAATGAAAAAGAAGACCAAACAACAAAACCTGAGGAAATCCTAAACATCATCCTACTATAAAAGGCTATACTCAAAAAAAACCTGAAAAACCTGAATTAAATGGACAATTTCCTAGACAGATACCAGGTACCAAAGTTAAATCAGGATCAGACTAACTATCTAAACTGTCCCATTTTCCCTAAAGAAAGAGAAGCAGTCATTAATAGTCTCACAACCAAGAAAGGCCCAGGACCAGATAGGTTTAGTTCAGACTTCTATCAGACCTTCAAAGACCTAATTGCAACTCTCCTAAATCTATTCCATAAAAGAGAAACAGAAGGTACTCTACCCAATTCATTCTATGAAGCCACAAGTACTCTGATATCTAAACCACACAAAGATCATACAAAGAAAGAGAAATTAAGACCAATTTTCCTAATAAATATCAAAGCAAAAATATTCAGTAAAATCCTCACAAACCAAATCCAAGAACACATCAAAATGATCATCCATCATGACAAAGTAGGCTTCTTCCCAGGGATGCAGGGATGGTTTAATATTTGGAAATCCATCAACATAATCCACTACATAAGTAAACTCATAGACAAAAATCACATGATCATCTCATTAGATGCAGAGAAAGCATTTGAAAAAAAGGTCACCCCTTCATGATAAAAGTCATGGAAAGATCAGGAATTCAACGCCCATACCTAAACATAATAAAAGCAATACATATTGCAAACCAGTAGCCAACATCAAACTAAATGGAAAGAAGCTGGAAGCAATCCCACTAAAGTCAGGGAGTAGACAAGGCTGCCCACTTTCTTCCTACTTATTCAATATAGTACTTGAAGTCCTAGCAAGAACAATTTGACAGCAAAAAGAACACAAGGGGATACAAATTGGAAAGAAAGAAATCAAAATATCACTATTTGCAGATGATATGATACTTGTATAAGTAACCCTAAAAATTCCATCAGAGAACTCCTAAACCTGATAAATAGCTTCAGTGCACTAGCTGAATATAAAATTAACTCAAACAAATCAGTGGCAGTTCTCTATATAAAGGATAAACAGGATACGAAAGAAATTATGGAGACAATACCTTTCACAATAGTGACAAATAATATAAAATATCTTGGTGTGACCCTAAGTAAGGAAGTGAAAGATCTGTATGATAAAAACTTCAAGTCTCTGAAGAAAGAAATTGAAGATCTCAGAAGATGGAAAGATCTCTCATGTTCATGGATTGGCAGGATTAATATCATCAAAATAGCTATCTTGCCTAAAGCAATCTGCAAATTCAAAGCAATGTCCATCAAATTTATCAAAAGTCAAACTCAATTCTTCACTGAGTTAGAAAAGGTAATTTTCTAATTCATCTGGAATAACAAAAAACCTAGAATACTATAAACTATTATGAACAATAAAAGCACCTCTGGTGGAATCAACATACCTGACCTCAAGCTGTACTACAGAGCAATTGTGATTTAAAAAAAATACAAACAAAACAAAACAAAACAAAACAAACAAAAACCAAAAACCAAAAATAAGCAAACAAAAAAAAATATGCATGGTACTTGTACAATGACACACAGGTAGATCAATGGAATAGAATTGAAGACCCATAACTGAACCCACACGATTATGATCACTTGATCTTTGACAAGGGCTCTAAAACCATCCATTGGAAAGAAGACAGCATCTTCAATAAATTGTACTGGCTCAACTGGTGGTTATCATGTAGAAGAACTTGAATTGATTCATTCTTATCTCCTTGTACAAAGCTAAAGTTTAAGTGGATCAAAGAACTACAGATAAAGCCAGAGACACTGAAATTTAGAGAAGGGAAAGTAGGGGAAAACCTCAAAGATATGGGATCTTGGGGAAAATTCCTGAACAAAACAGCAATGGCTTGTGCTGTAATTTCAAGAATATACAAATGTGACCTCATAAAATGGCAAAGCTTATGTAAAGCAAAAGATACTGTCAATAAGACAAAAAGGCCACCAACAGAGTAGAAAAGGATTTTTACCTATCCTAAATCTGATAGTGGAGTAATATCCAATATACACAAAGAGCTCAAGAAGCTGGATTACAGAACTTCAAATAATCATATTAAAATTGGGGTACAGAGCTACACAAAGAATTCTCAACTGAGGAATACAGAAGTGCTGAGAAGCACCTGAAAAAAGTGTTCAACATTCTTAATCATTAGGGAAATGCAAATCAAAACAACCATGAGATTCCACCCCACACCAGTCAGAATGGCTAAGGTAAAAAAAAAAAAAAAATTCAGGTGACAGCAGATACTGGTGAAGATTTGGAGAAAGAGAAACACTCCTTAATTACTGGTGGGGTTTCAAGCTTATACAACCACTATGGAAATCAGTCTGGCAATTCCTCAGAAATTTGGACATAGTAATACTGGAAGATCCAGCAATATATCTCTTGGGCATATACCCAAAAAATGTGCCAACTGGTAATAAGGACACATGCTCCACTATGTTCATAGCAACCCTTATTTATAATAGTCAGAAGCTGGAAAGAACCCAGATGTCCCTCAATAGTGGAATGGATACAGAAAATGTGGTAGATTTACACAATGGAGTACTATGCATCGATTAAAAGCAATGAATTTATGAAATTCTTAGGCAAATAGATGTATCTGGAGGATATCATCCTGATTGAAGTAACCCAACTACAAAACAACTCACTTGATATGCACACAATGATAAGTGCATATTAGCCCAGAAACTCAGAATACTCAAGATACAATTTGCAAATCAAAAGAAAATCAAGAAGAAGGAATACCAACGCATGGATACTTCATTCCTCAGAATAGGGAATAAAATACCCATGGAAGGAGTTACAGAGACAAAGTTATGATCTGAGACGAAAGGATGGATAATCCAGAGACTGCTCCAGCCAAAGATCCATCCCATAATCAGCCACCAAATGCAGATACAATTGCAAATACCAGCAAGATTTTGCTGAAAGGACCCTGATACAGCCGTCTCCTGTTGAGGATATGCCAGTGCCTGGCAAATATAGAAGTGGATGCTTACAGTTATCTACTAGATGGAAAACAGGATCCCCAATGGAGGAGCTAGAGAAAGTACCCAAGATGCTGAAGGGTTCTGCAACCCTATAGGTAGAACAAAAATATGAACTAACTAGTATCCCCAGAGCTAGTGTCTCTATCTGCATATGTAGCAAAGATGGCCTAGTTGGCCATTATTGGGAAGAGAATTCACTGCATCTTGCAAACTTCATATGCCCCAGTATAGGGGAACGCAAGAGCCATGAAATGGGAGTGGAGGGATATAGTAGCAAGGCAAGGGGATGGTATAGGGGAATTTCTGGGTAGCGTTTGAAATGTAAATGAAGAAAATATATAATAAAATACTGAAAAAAAGAAATTTGAATATTCAATGAAAGTGGTCAATGTATTACTCATTTATTATGAACAAATAAATATATTTACTATTGAAATAAAAGGAATTCATGAAAAATTATGCTTCTCTGGATCTGAGAGCCATTAATGAACATATGGAAAAATGGTGACTACTCAAGTGTGATAGCATTATCCTAGTGCTAGCCCACCCATGTGTCATGTGAGGATCCTAGGTATTAAGAATTGCCCTTTCCCATACAGGCAACCCCAGGGAAGTTTTTGTAGTGAAATAAATGGATGTTTTGATGTTGAAAGGGTATGCTCTCAATTGTTGCTTAAGATCAACTTGAAGTTTGCTCCTGAAAAGATTTAGGGAGGTTCCCCATATGACCTCCTGTGTTTTAATATTTCTGACAAGATTAAGGCCCTGAACTTCTCCATTGTAGCAAAAGAATTCAATTTCCTTGTGGAACTACAGCAATTGTGCAAAATTGTTAACTGTCTCAAACCTTTCATGCCTATTTCAGACCATGAGTGATGATTCACCTCTTTTCTCTATTGGAAGGGCTTTGAAGTGCTTTCACCAGGGTTAGACTCACATGAGAGACTACCAACTTAGTACAGAAAGTTTTGGTGCTTTTTCTGTACCAACTCTAGAAACGCATGATCCAGGGAAACCCCTCCTGGCCATATTTATGTGGTCCATTGATGGAGATTCTAATAGTGTTATGGCAGAACTTGCCCCTCATAAGGTTGAACCATTCCCATTCTGATTTACCTAAGGTTGTCACAAAGTTTGACTTTTAATTACACCTTGCCCTTAAGGTGAGAGGCTTAGCAAGGAGAACTTATAACAGGGAGTCAGAAAAAATAATTTTACCATTCTCCCTACAATATTTTCAATGATTATTGGTAGATTCCAACAGCTTTCAAGAAATGGTGGGAGGGTGACAGGTTCTTTGTATAATTACCCACCTCCAAACAAGCATCTTACTTCTTTGTTGCAGCTGTCAATTATTGATGAATCACATAGGATTCCTAGCTCTCTCCCCATTCACAAGCCAACAATGACTTTTTGTCATGGAAATAACACCATATATGGCATTCTTATCCAAAGACTAAGGGGAAATGACACAAATCACATTCTCCCTAATATTGGCTCATTGCAACTAAGTGAATTTTTTGGACTCCTAAAACTTTCGGTGTGTTACCAACAGGAGCCAGTCAATATTTTCTCAGACAGCCAATATGCAGCCCAAATTGTTCTTACCCTGCCACTTCTCTTTTATTATACAGCAAAACAGCCCTATATATGTATTCATATATAGGCTCTCAAGAATAGGGCACATCCATGATTCATTTCACACACAAGATCATATTCTAAATTACCTGGAGGAGTAGCAGAAGGAAATGTGACAACAGGAGCCCTCATTATATCTGTAGTCATGGAATTGCTAGAACAAGCAAGAATTTTATACGGGCAAATTCATTTTCCTGTCAGAATTTGCATAACATCATACCTAATTTGCTCATGTCAAAGTCAGTTTTTTTTTAATTAGATTTTTAAATTTACATTTCAAATGTTATCCTTTTCCTAGTTTCCCCTCCAAAAATCCCTTATACCCTCCCACTCCCCTTGCTTCTCAACCCACAAACTCCTGCTTCCCTCACCCTTGCATTCCCTACACTGGGGCATAGAATCTTCACAGGACCAATGGCCTCTCCTGGCATTGATCCTCTGCTACATACACAGCTAGAACCATGAGTCCCACCATATGTTTTCTTTGATTGGTGGTTTAGTCCCATGAAGCTCAAGGGTAATGGTTAGTTCATATGTGGTTCCTGTTATGTGGCTGCATACCCTTTCAGCTCCTTGGGTCCTTTCTCTAGCTTTGTCATTGGGGAACATGTGTCAAGTCCTATGGATGGCTGTGAGCACCCACTTCTATATATTTCAGGAACTGGCAAAGCCTTTCAGGAGACAGATTTTTCAGGTTCCTATAAGCAAGCTCTTGTTGGCATCTGCAATAGTGTCTGTGTTTAGTGGTTGTATATAGGATGGATCCCCAAGTAGTACAGTCCCCGGATGGTAATTTCTTCAGTCTTTGTTCTGAAACTTGTCTTCATAGCTCCTCCCATGGGCATTTTATTCCCCCTTATAAGAAGGATTCACATAACACTTGGTCTTCCTTTTTCTTGAGTTTCATGTGTTTTGCAAACTGAATCTTGGATATTGTAGTGACTATTCCTGGTTGTCAACTTGACTCTATTTGGAATGAACTACAATCCAGAATTGGAAGGCTCACCAGTGACCCTAATCTGGAGGCTGGGTGATGGATCTTGGTATTGAGATCTTGAGGCATAGTGGCTATGGATTCCAGAAGATTAAGACAGGGGAATCTCTGAGTTCAAGGTCATCTGGGATTTAAGGTGTGGTGGCACACACCTTTAATGTGGGCTACACCTTCTTCTGGAGACCATATAAGGACATTGGAAGAGGGGAGTCTCACTCTCACTTTTTTGCCTGCTTGTCATGTCGGACTGAGCAACTGCTAGATCCTTGGAATTCCATTCACAGCTACTACTACTGAACCATTGTTGGGAATTGGACTGCAGACTTTAAGTCATCAATAAATCCCTTTACTATATAGAGACTAACTATAAGTTCTGTGACTCTAGAGAACCCTGACTAATACAGGTATTCTGAGATTATGGGCTAATTGAGGTACAGAGATAAACAAAGTATTCTCCACTGAGGAATACCAAGTGGCTGAGAAACACATAAAATAATTAATCAACATCCTTAATCATCAGGAAAATACAAATTAAAACAACCCTGAGATTCCACATCACACCAGTCAGAATAACTAAGATAAAAAGCTCAGTTAACAGCAGATACTGGCAAGGATGTGGAGAAAACAGAACACTGCTCCATTACTGGTAGGATTGCAAGCTGATACAACCACACGGGAAATCAGTTTGGCAGTTTTTCAGAAAATTGGACATAGTATACTGGCACATCCAGCAATAACACTCCTAGGCACATACCCAAAAATGCTCCAACCTTTAATAAGGACACATGACCCACTACTTTCATATTGGACTTATTTATAATAGGCAGAAGCTGGAAATAACCCAAATGTCCCACAACAGAGCAATAGATGCCGAAAATATGGTACATCAATACAGTGGATTGTTGTGCAGCTTTTAAAAAAATGAATTTATGAAATTCTTAAACAAATGGATGGATCTGGAGAATAACATCCTAAGTGAGGTAACTCAATTATAAATCTTCACACAAATTATATGTCCTTACAGATAAGTGGCTATTATATCAAAATTTTAACATCTTACAAGGTGACAATTTGCACACCTCTTGTACAATTGGAGCTCTTTGGAAGATCAGGACATAACCCTAGAGTTCTATTCCACAAAGCAATCTGGCAAATGCATGTCTTCCATTAACCAATCCTTGATAATCTTAGGTATGAACATATTGTGTAGGGTACTTGCTCAGCCTTCATATACATGGTGGCCATGGAGGGACAAAAGAGCTCTCATCATAGAAAGGCCATGGAATCTGCAATGCTGGTAATGGGATTGTTTTGAGCACACTAGAGAGTGAATCAGCTTACTCATCACAGCAGTTTAGTATTTTCTTATTCTCATGTAGAATTAGTCACTAATTTGGCATAGCCTGTAATCCTCAAAGCCAGACAATCATGTTAACAGCAAATAGCTCCTTTAAGAAAATACTTGCTTGGAACTACTCTTCAGAACCCAAAATAGGTTCAGACCTAACATTGCTAGAGGTTCTATTTCAACTCAACTTTATCTCCTTTAATGAGAAAGCACTGAATCATACTTTAAATCATTGGGCATCTGAAAAGTGACATTACTCCTCCCATTAGTCAGAAGGAGATACCCAATAACCTCTCAGTGGCAACCTCTCACTTTGCTCCTGACAAAGGGTCAGGTTAAGCTTATGTTTTACCCAGACTCTAACTATATGAATATGGGTGCTCTTGAGAGATTTTCACCAACCCATTGACCAGGGTGCGATTAAAGAGTAAGGAAAGGACAAGGACCAGGACAGGTAATACACATATTGTGTTAATTTCTTTTAATTCTTTCAGGGACAGGCAATGTACTCAGAGCTTATGGAAGTATTCATACAAGCTTGGTGTGGCATTGTTACCTGCCCTGATAGTCTGAGCCGTTTATTCTGTGCCAACTCATTTCCAAACCTTAAGGGCAAGTAAGATCAATGAGGTGGAGTACCACAACACAAATAGCAACAAAGCACGCCATTAACATGGTGAAATGGGTTCCTTCAATTTGGAAAAAATCTCTACTTAATCTACATCCAGCACCGGACTATTATCCAAAATATATAAAATCTTAAGGAATCACACACAAACAAAAGAAATATCCCAATTAAAAATTGGGTACAAAGCCAAACGTAATTCTCAACAGGAGCATCTAAAATGGCAGAGAAGCCCTTAAAGAAATGTTCAACATCCTTATTCACCAGTGAAATGTAAAGTAAATGATTGTGACATTCCATAGTACCTTCATCAGAATGACTAATATAAAACACAAGTGACAGCACATGCTGATGAGTATGTGGAGCAAGAGGAACATTCCTCAGTTTCAAATCCTACCTCATGAAAATAATAGATAACTTTAAGGAGGATATAAGTAACCTTCTTAAAGAAATACAAGAAAACACGGGTAAACAGGTAGAAGCCCTTAAGAGGAAACAAATAATTCCCTTAAGGAAATACAGGAAAACAGATTAAAACAGATGAACAAACTGAACAAAGTGGTCCAAGACCTAAAAGTGAAAGGAGAAACAATGAAGAAAACCAAAAGGGAGGCAAAGGTATAAATGGAAGACCAAGGGAAAATGTCAAGACTTACAGAGGTAAGCAAAACAGATAAAGTACAAGAGATAGAAGAGATACTCTAAGGTACAGAACATACCTAAGAAGATACTGACACAATTACCAAAGAAAAATCAAAACATAAAAAGAAAAAAACTTCTAACGTAGATCATCCATGGCACAATGAAAAGAGTAAATCTAAGTATAATAGTAATACAGGAGAGAGAGGATTCCCAGGTCAAAGGACCTAAAAATATTGTCAACAAAATCCAAAAAAAAAAAAAAATAAAAATTTCCCCAACCTAAAGCAAGAAATGGCCATAAAAGCACAAGAAGTTGATAAAACAACAAATACATAAAAGATAATTCTCTATTCACATAATAATCAAAAAAAAGAAAAGTCACAGAACAAATAAAGAATATTAAAATCACCAAGGGAAAATGGACAAGTAACATGTAAAAGAACCTATAAGAATTATGCCAGAGTTTACAAATAACACAATAAAAATCCAGAAAAGCCTAAACTGAGGTCATGCAGAACATAAGAGAACACAATGCAAGCCAAGGCTACTATACCTAACAATATTTTCAATCAGCAAAAATGGAAAAACAATATATTCCAAGACAAAAACAAATTCAAACAGTATGTATTTACTAATCCATACCTACAGAGAATTCCAGAAGAAAAGCCACAACACAAGATGCAAATCTACATCAAAGAAAAAAAAACAAGATGTTAATCATCCTACAACAAAGCCAAAAGGAGAGAATCACATATACATAATGATACCTATAATAACAGATATATCCAGAATTAACAATCATCTCTCGTTAATGTCACTCAAGATCAACAGTCTCAAATCCCCAATAAAATGATCTAAGCTAACAGACTACAAAACACACATTGACCCCATACAATAATACTAGGAGGCTTCAATGGCCACTCTCACTATGGGACAGATCATTGAAAGAGAAACTAAACATAGAGACTGAACAGAAGTTATGAACCAAATGGTTGTAACAGATAGATACACCCTATATCATCCTAAAACAAGATAATATATCTTTGCAGCACCCAATGGTACCTTCTCTAAAATGGACCATATAATCAGTCACAAAACACGCCTCAACAGATAGAAGATTGAAATACTCTCAGGCATTATATCAGATCACCATGGACTAAGGTTTAGTCTTCAAGAAAAACAAAACAACAACAATAAAAAAAGCACATAAACATGGAAACTGAACAACTCTCTACTTGGTCATAACTCAGTCATAGAAGAAAGAAAGAAAAAAGAAGTAAAGAATTTCTGGAATTCATGAAAATGATGAAACAGCATTCCAAATTTATAGGGAAAAATAAAAGCAGTGCTAAGAGGAAAATTCATGATACTAAGTGCCCTGATAAAGAAGTTGGAGAAATCCTACACTACCAACTTAACAACACACCTGAGATCTCTAGAAAAAAACAAACAAACAAACAAAACCAAAAAACAAAAAACACACCCAAGTGGGGTAGAAAGCAGGAAATAGTCAAACTCATGGCAAAAATCAACCAAATGAAAAAAAAATAAGTATACAATAGAGAAAAATCAAGGAACCAAATGCTGGTTCATTGAAAATATCAATAAGATAGATGTACCACTAGATAAAGAAACTAATGGACCCAGAGATAGTATCCAAATTAAAAAAAAAAATCAGAAATGAAAAGAAAGAAATAACAACAGGAACTGAAGAAAGTAAAAAAATAAATAAATCATCAGTATCAATTTCAAAGCCTATACTCAACATAACTTTAAAATGTAGATGAGACTGATGATTTTCAAGACAGATGCCACATATTAAACTTAAATCAAGAGCAGATAAACTATCTAAACAGGCCCAAATCGCCTAAATAAATTCAATAAAAACCTCCCAACCAAAAAAAACATAAAAAAACAAAACGAAAAAACAAACAAAAAACCAAAAACAAACAAACAAACAAACAAAAACAGAGTCTGGCCCAGCGTCATATGGCTTTAGTGCAGAATTCTACCAGACCTTCAACAAAGATATTATAAAAATACTCCTTCAACTATTCCAGAATAGAGAAAGAGAAGAAATACTGCCTCATTCATTCTATGAAGCCAAAATTACTCTGATACCTAAATCACACAAGAACTCAATAATAAAAGAGAATTTTAGAATCTTGATTTTCAGGTGTGTGTTGTATTCAGGGTTTGTTGTGATGTGAGAACTGGGTTCTGATGATGCCAAATAGCCTTAGTTTCTATCGCTTATATTCTTTGTCATACCTCACACCATCTGGTTATCTCTGATGTTAGTTTGTCTTACTTGCTCTGACTAGAACCTCGGTTGAGCCTCTAATCTTGGGTTTGTCAGTGCTCCTCAGACACAAGTTGTCTCTGTGCAGGATAGTGTTTCAGAGAACTATAACACAGCGTTAACTCCGAGGTGGAGACAGAAATCATTAGACAAATTTCATATGGACAGACAAAACAACGATAGTGTTGTTATATGAAATTTGTCAATGTGGGCATGGTATTTAAGGTCACTGTACAATCTTTCTAGTTTGCCTTTGAAAAGCTCAGCTCCCTGCACCATCTGGAAACTCTCATACTCCTACCTTGATGAGCCTCTAAACATGTAAGCCAGCCCTATTTGAATGTTCTCCATAAAAGAGTTTCTTTGGTCATGGTATCTGCTCACAAAATTAAAACCCTAACTAAAAAATTTTCTCAACACAAGCCCCTCCCGCTCCACTCCAGCCCCAGGCTACCTTGCCAGCAGAGTCAACCGACACTCGCAAGGGCCCATACAGGATTCCCCACGGGAACCTAAGACCTCTGGTGAGTGGAACACAGCGCCTGCCCCAATCCAATCGCGCTGAACCTGAGACTGCGGTAATAGGGAAGCAGAATACACGGGCCTGACCTGGGGCACAAGTCCCTTCCACTCCACTTGAGCAAGGGGTACCTTGCCAGTGGAGTGGCCTGACACCCGCAAGGGCCCACACAGGATTCCACACGGGATCCTAAGACCTCTAGTGAGTGGAACACAACTTCTGCCAGGAGTCCGGTTCCAACACCAGATATCTGGGTACCTTCCCTGCAAGAAGAGAGCTTGCCTGCAGAGAATACTCTGCCCACTGAAACTAAGGAGAGTGCTACCCTCCCAGGTCTGCTTATAGAGACTAACAGAGTCACCTGAAGAACAAGCTCTTAACAGAGACAACTATAACAGCTAGCTTCAGAGATTACCAGATGGCGAAAGGCAAAGGTAAGAATCCTACTAACAGAAATCAAGACCACTCACCATCATCAGAACGCAGCACTCCCACCCCACCTAGTCCTGGGCACCCCAACACAACCGAAAATCTAGACACAGATTTAAAAACATTTCTCATGATGATGATAGAGGACATCAAGAAGGACTTTCATAAGTCACTTAAAGAATTAGAGAAGAGCACTGCTAAAGAGTTACAGGCCCTTAAAGAAAACCAGGAAAACACATCCAAACAGGTGATGGAAATGAACAAAACCATACTAGAACTAAAAAGGGAAGTAGACACAATAAAGAAAACCCAAAGCGAGGCAACGCTGGAGATAGAAACCCTAGGAAAGAGATGTGGAACCATAGATGCGAGCATCAGCAACAGAATACAAGAAATGGAAGAGAGAATCTCAGGTGCAGAAGATTCCATAGAGAACATCTACACAACAGTCAAAGAAAATACAAAATGCAAAAGGATCCTAACTCAAAACATCCAGGAAATCCAGGACACAATGAGAAGACCAAACCTACGGATAATAGGAATTGATGAGAATGAAGATTTTCAACTTAAAGGGCCAGCTAATATCTTCAACAAAATAATAGAAGAAAACTTCCCAAACATAAAGAAAGAGATGCCCATGATCATACAAGAAGCCTACAGAACTCCAAATAGACTGGACCAGAAAAGAAATTCCTCCCGACACATAATAATCAGAACAACAAATGCACTAAATAAAGATAGAATATTAAAAGCAGTAAGGGAGAAAGGTCAAGTAACATATGAAGGAAGGCCTATCAGAATTACACCAGACTTTTCACCAGAGACTATGAAAGCCAGAAGAGCCTGGACAGATGTTATACAGACACTAAGAGAACACAAATGCCAGCCTAGGCTACTATACCCGACCAAACTATCAATTACCATAGATGGAGAAACCAAAGTATTCCACGACAAACCCAAATTCACACAATATCTTTCCACGAATCCAGCCCTTCAAAGGATAATAACAGAAAAGAAGCAATACAAGGACGGAAATCACGCCCTAGAAAAAGCAAGAAAGTAATCCCTCAACAAACCAAAAAGAAGACAGCCACAAGAACAGAATGCCAACTCTAACAACAAAAATAAAAGGAAGCAACAATTACTTTTCCTTAATATCTCTTAATATCAATGGACTCAATTCCCCAATAAAAAGACATAGACTAACAAACTGGCTACACAAACAGGACCCAACATTCTGCTGCTTACAGGAAACCCATCTCAGGGAAAAAGATAGACACTACCTCAGAGTGAAAGGCTGGAAAACAATTTTCCAAGCAAATGGTCTTAAGAAACAAGCTGGAGTAGCCATTCTAATATCAGATAAAATCGACTTCCAACCCAAAGTTATCAAAAAAGATAAGGAGGGACACTTCATACTCATCAAAGTTAAAATCCTCCAAGAGGAACTCTCAATTCTGAATATCTATGCTCCAAATGCAAGGGCAGGCACATTCATTAAAGACACTTTAGTAAAGCTCAAAGCACACATTGCACCTCACACAATAATAGTGGGAGACTTCAACACACCACTTAAACCAATGGACAGATAATGGAAACAGAAACTAAACTGGGACAAGGTGAAACTAACAGAGGTTATGAAACAAATGGATCTGACAGATATCTACAGAACATTTTATCCTAAAACAAAAGGATATACCTTCTTCTCAGCACCTCACGGGACCTTCTCCAAAATTGACCATATAATTGGTCACAAAACAGGCCTCAACAGATACAAAAACATTGAAATTGTCCCATGTATCCTATCAGACCACCATGGCCTAAGACTGATCTTCAATAACAACATAAATAATGGAAAGCCAACATTCACGTGGAAACTGAACAACACTCTTCTCAATGATACCTTGGTCAAGGAAGGAATAAAGAAAGAAATTAAAGACTTTTTAGAGTTTAATAAAAATGAAGCCACAACGTACCCAAACCTATGGGACACAATGAAAGCATTTCTAAGAGGGAAACTCATAGCTCTGAGTGCCTCCAAGAAGAAATGGGAGAGAGCACATACTAGCAGCTTGACAACACATCTAAAAGCTCTAGAAAAAAGGAAGCAAATTCACCCAAGAGGAGTAGACTGCAGGAAATAATCAAACTCAGGGGTGAAATCAACTAAGTGGAAACAAGAAGAACTATTCAAAGAATTAACCAAACGAGGAGTTGGTTCTTTGAGAAAATCAACAAGATAGATCAACCCTTAGCTAGACTCACTAAAGGGCACAGGGACAAAACCCTAATTAACAAAATCAGAAATGAAAAGGGAGACATAACAACAGATCCTGAAGAAATCCAAAACACCATCAGATCCTTCTACAAAAGGCTATACTCAACAAAACTGGAAAACCTGGACGAAATGGACAAATTTCTGGACAGATACCAGGTACCAAAGTTGAATCAGGATCAAGTTGACCTTCTAAACAGTCCCATATCCCCTAAAGAAATAGAAGCAGTTATTAATAGTCTCCCAGCCAAAAAAAGCCCAGGACCAGACAGGTTTAGTGCAGAGTTCTATCAGACCTTCAAAGAAGATCTAATTCCAGTTCTACACAAACTATTTCACAAAATACAAGTAGAAGGTACTCTACCCAACTCATTTTATGAAGCCACTATTACTCTGATACCTAAACCACAGAAAGATCCAACAAAGATAGAGAACTTCAGACCAATTTCTCTTATGAATATCGATGCAAAAATCCTCAATAAAATTCTCACTAACCGAAACCAAGAACACATTAAAGCAATCATCCATCCTGACCAAGTAGGTTTTATTCCAGGGATGCAGGGATTGTTTTTTTTTTTTTTTTCTTTTTTTTTTCCATTTTTTATTAGGTATTTAACTCATTTACATTTCCAATGCTATACCAAAAGTCCCCCATATCCACCCACCCCCACTCCCCTACCCACCCACTCCCCCTTTTTGGCCCTGGTATTCCCCTGTACTGGGGCATATAAAGTTTGCAAGTCCAATGGGCCTCTCTTTCCAGTGATGGCCGACTAGGCCATCTTTTGATATATATGCAGCTAGAGTCAAGAGCTCCGGGGTACTGGTTAGCTCATAATGTTGTTCCACCTATAGGGTTGCAGATCCCTTTAGCTCCTTGGCTACTTTCTCTAGCTCCTCCATTGGGAGCCCTATGATCCATCCATTAGCTGACTGTGAGCATCCACTTCTGTGTTTGCTGGGCCCCGGCATAGTCTCACAAGAGACAGCTACATCTGCGTCCTTTCAATAAAATCTTGCTAGTGTATGCAATGGTGTCAGCGTTTGGATGCTGATTATGGGGTGGATCCCTGGCTATGGCAGTCTCTACATGGTCCATCCTTTCATCTCAGCTCCAAACTCCGTCTCTGTAACTCCTTCCATGGGTGTTTTGTTCCCAAATCTAAGGAGGGGCATAGTGTCCACACTTCAGTCTTCATTCTCCTTGAGTTTCATGTGTTTAGCAAATTATATCTTATATCTTGGGTATCCTAGGTTTGGGGCTAATATCCACTTATCAGTGAATACATATTGTGTGAGTTTCTTTGTGAATGTGTTACCTCACTCAGGATGATGCCCTCCAGGTCCATCCATTTGGCTAGGAATTTCATAAATTCATTCTTTTTAATAGCTGAGTAGTACTCCATTGTGTAGATGTACCACATTTTCTGTATCCATTCCTCTGTTGAGGGGCATCTAGGTTCTTTCCAGCTTCTGGCTATTATAAATAAGGATGCTATGAACATAGTGGAGCATGTGTCCTTCTTACCTGTTGGGGCATCTTCTGGATATATGCCCAGGAGAGGTATTGCTGGATCCTCCGGTAGTACTATGTCCAGTTTTCTGAGGATCGCCAGACTGATTTCCAGAGTGGTTGTACAAGCCTGCACTCCCACCAACAATGGAGGAGTGTTCCTCTTTCTCCACATCCTCGCCAGCATCTGCTGTCACCTGAATTTTTGATCTTAGCCATTCTGACTGGTGTGAGGTGGAATCTCAGGGTTGTTTTGATTTGCATTTCCCTGATGATTAAGGATGTTGAACATTTTTTCAAGTGCTTCTCTGCCATTCGGTATTCCTCAGGTGAGAATTCTTTGTTCAGTTCTGAGCCCCATTTTTTAATGGGGTTATTTGATTTTCTGAAGTCCACCTTCTTGAGTTCTTTATATATGTTGGATATTAGTCCCCTATCTGATTTAGGATAGGTAAAGATCCTTTCCCAATCTGTTGGTGGTCTTTTTGTCTTATTGACGGTGTCTTTTGCCTTGCAGAAACTTTGGAGTTTCATTAGGTCCCATTTGTCGATTCTCGATCTTACAGCACAAGCCATTGCTGTTCTGTTCAGGAATTTTTCCCCTGTGCCCATATCTTCAAGGCTTTTCCCCACTTTCTCCTCTATAAGTTTCAGTGTCTCTGGTTTTATGTGAAGTTCCCTGATCCACTTAGATTTGACCTTAGTACAAGGAGATAAGTATGGATCGATTCGCATTCTTCTACACGATAACAACCAGTTGTGCCAGCACCAATTGTTGAAAATGCTGTCTTTCTTCCACTGGATGGTTTTAGCTCCCTTGTCGAAGATCAAGTGACCATAGGTGTGTGGGTTCATTTCTGGATCTTCAATTCTATTCCATTGGTCTACTTGTCTGTCTCTATACCAGTACCATGCAGTTTTTATCACAATTGCTCTGTAGTAAAGCTTTAGGTCTGGCATGGTGAATCCGCCAGAAGTTCTTTTATCCTTGAGAAGACTTTTTGCTATCCTAGGTTTTTTGTTATTTCAGACAAATTTGCAAATTGCTCCTTCCAATTCGTTGAAGAATTGAGTTGGAATTTTGATGGGGATTGCATTGAATCTGTAGATTGCTTTTGGCAAGATAGCCATTTTTACAATGTTGATCCTGCCAATCCATGAGCATGGGAGATCTTTCCATCTTCTGAGATCTTCTTTAATTTCTTTCTTCAGAGATTTGAAGTTTTTATCATACAGATCTTTCACCTCCTTTGTTAGAGTCACGCCAAGATATTTTATATTATTTGTGACTATTGAGAAGGGTGTTGTTTCCCTAATTTCTTTCTCAGCCTGTTTATTCTTTGTATAGAGAAAGGCCATTGACTTGTTCGAGTTTATTTTATATCCAGCTACTTCACCGAAGCTGTTTATCAGGTTTAGGAGTTCTCTGGTAGAATTTTTAGGGTCACTTATATATACTATCCTATCATCTGCAAAAAGTGATATTTTGACTTCCTCTTTTCCAATTTGTATCCCCTTGATCTCCTTTTGTTGTCGAATTGCTCTGGCTAATACTTCAAGTACTATGTTGAAAAGGTAGGGAGAAAGTGGGCAGCCTTGTCTAGTCCCTGATTTTAGTGGGATTGCTTCCAGCTTCTCTCCATTTACTTTGATGTTGGCTACTGGTTTGCTGTAGATTGCTTTTATCATGTTTAGGTATGGGCCTTGAATTCCTGATCTTTCCAAAACTTTTATCATGAATGGGTGTTGGATCTTGTCAAATGCTTTTTCTGCATCTAACGAGATGATCATGTGGTTTTTGTCTTTGAGTTTGTTTATATAATGGATTACATTGATGGATTTTCGTATATTAAACCATCCCTGCATCCCTGGAATAAAACCTACTTGGTCAGGATGGATGATTGCTTTAATGTGTTCTTGGATTCGGTTAGCGAGAATTTTATTGAGGATTTTTGCATCGATATTCATAAGAGAAATTGGTCTGAAGTTCTCTATCTTTGTTGGATCTTTCTGTGGTTTAGGTATCAGAGTAATAGTGGCTTCATAAAATGAGTTGGGTAGAGTACCTTCTACTTCTATTTTGTGAAATAGTTTGTGCAGAATTGGAATTAGATCTTCTTTGAAGGTCTGATAGAACTCTGCACTAAACCCATCTGGTCCTGGGCTTTTTTTGGTTGGGAGACTATTAATAACTGCTTCTATTTCTTTAGGTGATATGGGACTGTTTAGATGGTCAACGTGATCCTGATTCAACTTTGGTACCTGGTATCTGTCCAGAAATTTGTCCATTTCGTCCAGGTTTTCCAGTTTTGTTGAGTATAGCCTTTTGTAGAAGGATCTGATGGTGTTTTGGATTTCTTCAGGATCTGTTGTTATGTCTCCCTTTTCATTTCTGATTTTGTTAATTAGGATTTTGTCCCTGTGCCCTTTATTGAGTCTAGCTAAGGGTTTATCTATCTTGTTGATTTTCTCAAAGAACCAACTCCTCGTTTGGTTAATTCTTTGAATAGTTCTTCTTGTTTCCACTTGGTTGATTTCACCCCTGAGTTTGATTATTTCCTGCCGTCTACTCCTCTTGGGTGAATTTGCTTCCTTTTTTTCTAGGGCTTTTAGATGTGTTGTCAAGCTGCTAGTATGTGCTGTCTCCCGTTTCTTCTTGGAGGCACTCAGCGCTATGAGTTTCCCTCTTAGAAATGCTTTCATTGTGTCCCATAGGTTTGGGTACGTTGTGGCTTCATTTTCATTAAACTCTAAAAAGTCTTTAATTTCTTTCTTTATTCCTTCCTTGACCAAGGTATCATTGAGAAGAGTGTTATTCATTTTCCACGTGAATGTTGGCTTTCCATTATTTATGTTGTTATTGAAGATCAGTCTTAGGCCATGGTGGTCTGATAGGATACATGGGACAATTTCAATATTTTTGTATCTATTGAGGCCTGTTTTGTGACCAATTATATGGTCAATTTTGGAGAAGGTCCCGTGAGGTGCTGAGAAGAAGGTATATCCTTTTGTTTTAGGATAAAATGTTCTGTAGATATCTGTCAGGTCCATTTGTTTCATAACTTCTGTTAGTTTCACTGTGTCCCTGTTTAGTTTCTGTTTCCACGATCTGTCCTTTGAAGAAAGTGGTGTGTTGAAGTCTCCCACTATTATTGTGTGAGGTGCAATGTATGCTTTGAGCTTTACTAAAGTGTCTCTAATGAATGTGGCTGCCCTTGCATTTGGTGCGTAGATATTCAGAATTGAGAGTTCCTCTTGGAGGATTTTACCTTTGATGAGTATGAAGTGTCCCTCCTTGTCTTTTTTGATAACTTTGGGTTGGAAGTCGATTTTATCCGATATTAAAATGGCTACTCCAGCTTGTTTCTTCAGTCCATTTGCTTGGAAAATTGTTTTCCAGCCTTTCACTCTGAGGTAGTGTCTGTCTTTTTCCCTGAGATGGGTTTCCTGTAAGCAGCAGAATGTTGGGTCCTGTTTGTGTAGCCAGTCTGTTAGTCTATGTCTTTTTATTGGGGAATTGAGTCCATTGATATTAAGAGATATTAAGGAAAAGTAATTGTTGCTCCCTTTTATTTTTGTTGTTAGAGTTGGCATTCTGTTCTTGTGGCTGTCTTCTTTTTGGTTTGTTGAATGATTACTTTCTTGGTTGTTCTAGGGCGTGATTTCCGTCCTTGTATTGCTTCTTTTCTGTTATTATCCTTTGAAGGGCTGGATTCGTGGAAAGATATTGTGTGAACTTGGTTTTGTCATGGAATACTTTGGTTTCTCCATCTATGGTAATTGAGAGTTTGGCCGGGTATAGTAGCCTGGGCTGGCATTTGTGTTCTCTTAGTGTCTGTATAACATCTGTCCAGGGTCTTCTGGCTTTCATAGTCTCTGGTGAAAAGTCTGGTGTAATTCTGATAGGCCTTCCTTTATATGTTACTTGACCTTTCTCCCTTACTGCTTTTAATATTCTATCTTTATTTAGTGCATTTGTTGTTCTGATTATTATGTGTCGGGAGGAATTTCTTTTCTGGTCCAGTCTATTTGGAGTTCTGTATGCTTCTTGTATGATCATGGGCATCTCTTTTTTTATGTTTGGGAAGTTTTCTTCTATTATTTTGTTGAAGATATTAGCTGGCCCTTTAAGTTGAAAATCTTCATTCTCATCAATTCCTATTATCCGTAGGTTTGGTCTTCTCATTGTGTCCTGGATTACCTGGATGTTTTGAGTTAGGATCCTTTTGCATTTTGTATTTTCTTTGACTGTTGTGTCGATGTTCTCTATGGAATCTTCTGCACCTGAGATTCTCTCTTCCATTTCTTGTATTCTGTTGCTGATGCTCGCATCTATGGTTCCAGATCTCTTTCCTAGGGTTTCTATCTCCAGCGTTGCCTCGCTTTGGGTTTTCTTTATTGTGTCTACTTCCCCTTTAGTTCTAGTATGGTTTTGTTCATTTCCATCACCTGTTTGGCTGTGTTTTCCTGCTTTTCTTTAAGAGCCTGTAACTCTTTAGCAGTGCTCTCCTGTAAATCTTTAAGTGACTTATGAAAGTCCTTCTTGATGTCCTCTATCATCATCATGAGAAATGTTTTTAAATCTGTGTCTAGATTTTCGGTTTTGTTGGGGTGCCCAGGACTAGGTGGGGTGGGAGTGCTGCGTTCTGATGATGGTGAGTGGTCTTGATTTCTGTTAGTAGGATTCTTACATTTGCCTTTCGCCATCTGGTAATCTCTGAAGCTAGCTGTTTTAGTTGTCACTGTTAAGAGCTTGTTCTTCAGGTGACTCTGTTAGCCTCTATGAGCAGACCTGGAGGGTAGCACTCTCCTTAGTTTCAGTGGGCAGAGTATTCTCTGCAGGCAAGCTCTCTTCTTGCAAGGCAGGTACCCAGATATCTGGTGTTCGAACCAGACTCCTGGCAGAAGTTGTGTTCCACTCACTAGAGGTCTTAGGATCACGTGTGGAATCCTGTGTGGGCCCTTGCGGGTGTCAGGCGACTCAGCTGGCAAGGTAGCCGGGGCTCGAGTGGAGTGGAAGGGGTTTGTGCCCCAGATCAAGCCCGGGTAGCCTGCTTCCCTATGTACCGCAGTCTCAAGTTCCATGCGATTGGATTGGGGCAGGCACTGTGATCCACTCACCAGAGGTCTTAGGGTCCCGTGGGGAGTCCCGTGTGGACCCTTGCGGGGGTTGGGCAAGACTCTGCTGGCAAGGTAGCCCGGGGCTCGAGTCTCGAGTCGAGTGGAAGGGACTTGTGCCCCAGATCAGGCCCGGGTAGCCTGCTTCCCTATGTACCGCAGTCTCAAGTTCCGCGCGATTGGATTGGGGCAGGCACTGTGATCCACTCACCAGAGGTCTTAGGGTCCCGTGGGGAGTCCTGTGTGGACCCTTGCGGGTGTTGGGCAAGACTCTGCTGGCAAGGTAGCCCGGGGCTCGAGTCACGAGTCGAGCGGAAGGGACTTGTGCCCCAGATCAGGCCCGGGTAGCCTGCTTCCCTATGTACCGCAGTCTCAAGTTCCGCGCGATTGGATTGGGGCAGGCACTGTGATCCACTCACCAGAGGTCTTAGGGTCCCGTGGGGAGTCCCGTGTGGACCCTTGCGGGTGTTGGGCAAGACTCTTCTGGCAAGGTAGCCCGGGGCTCGAGTCTCGCAGGGATTGTTTAATAGACGAAAATCCATCAATGTAATCCATTATATAAACAAACTCAAAGACAAAAACCACATGATCATCTCGTTAGATGCAGAAAAAGCATTTGACAAGATCCAACACCCATTCATGATAAAAGTTTTGGAAAGATCAGATATTCAAGGCCCATACCTAAACATGATAAAAGCAATCTACAGCAAACCAGTATCCAACATCAAAGTAAATGGAGAGAAGCTGGAAGCAATCCCATTAAAATCAGGGACTAGACAAGGCTGCCCACTTTCTCCCTACCTTTTCAACATAGTACTTGAAGTATTAGCCAGAGCAATTCGACAACAAAAAGAGATCAAGGGGATACAAATTGGAAAAGAGGAAGTCAAAATATCACTTTTTGCAGATGATATGATAGTATATATAAGTGACCCTAAAAATTCCACCAGAGAACTCCTAAACCTGATAAACAGCTTCGGTGAAGTAGCTGGATATAAAATAAACTCGAACAAGTCAATGGCCTTTCTCTATACAAAGAATAAACAGGCTGAGAAAGAAATTAGGGAAACAACACCCTTCTCAATAGTCACAAATAATATAAAATATCTCGGCGTGATTCTAACTAAGGAAGTGAATGATCTGTATAATAAAAACTTCAAGTCTCTGAAGAAAGAAATTAAAGAAGATCTCAGAAGATGGAAAGATCTCCCATGCTCATGGATTGGCAGGATCAACATTGTAAAAATGGCTATCTTGCCAAAAGCAATCTACAGAATCAATGCAATCCCCATCAAAATTCCAACGCAATTCTTCAACGAATTAGAAGGAGAATTTTGCAAATTCATCTGGAATAACAAAAAACCTAGGATAGCAAAAACTCTTCTCAAGGATAAAAGAACCTCTGGTGGAATCACCATGCCTGACCTAAATCTTTACTACAGAGCAATTGTGATAAAAACTGCATGGTACTGGTATAGAGACAGACAAGTAGACCAATGGAATAGAATTGAAAACCCAGAAATGAACCCACACACCTATGGTCACTTGATCTTCGACAAGGGACCTAAAACCATCCAGTGGAAGAAAGACAGCATTTTCAACAATTGGTGCTGGCACAACTGGTTGTTATCATGTAGAAGAATGCGAATCGATCCATACTTATCTCCTTGTACTAAGGTCAAATCTAAGTGGATCAACGAACTCCACATAAAACCAGAGACACTGAAACTTGTAGAGGAGAAAGTGGGGAAAAGCCTTGAAGATATGGGCACAGGGGAAAAATTCCTGAACAGAACAGCAATGGCTTGTGCTGTAAGATCGAGAATTGACAAATGGGACCTAATGAAACTCCAAAGTTTCTGCAAGGCAAAAGACACCGTCAATAAGACAAAAAGACCACCAACAGATTGGGAAAGGATCTTTACCTATCCTAAATCAGATAGGGGACTAATATCCAACATATATAAAGAACTCAAGAAGGTGGACTTTAGAAAATCTAATAACCCCATTAAAAAATGGGGCTCAGAACTGAACAAAGAATTCTCACCTGAGGAATACCGAATGGCAGAGAAGCACCTGAAAAAATGTTCAACATCCTTAATCATCAGGGAAATGCAAATCAAAACAACCCAGAGATTCCACCTCACACCAGTCATAATGGCTAAGATCAAAAATTCAGGTGACAGCAGATACTGGTGTGGATGTGGAGAAAGAGGAACACTCCTCCATTGTTGGTGGGATTGCAGGCTTGAACAACCACTCTGGAAATCAGTCTGGCGGTTCCTCAGAAAATTGGACATAGTACTACCGTAGGATCCAGCAATTCCTCTCCTGGGCATATATCCAGAAGATGCCCCAACTGGTAAGAAGGACACATGCCCCACTATGTTCATAGCAGCCTTATTTATAATAGCCAGAAGCTGGAAAGAACCCAGATGCCCCTCAACAGAGGAATGGATACAGAAAATGTGGTACATCTACACAATGGAGTACTACTCAGCTATTAAAAAGAATGAATTTATGAAATTCCTAGCCAAATGGATGGACCTGGAGGGCATAATCCTGAGTGAGTTAACACATTCACAAAGGAACTCACACAATATGTACTCACTGATAAGTGGATATTAGCCCAAAACCTAGGATACCCAAGATATAAGATACAATTTCCTAAACACACGAAACTCAAGAAAAATGAAGACTGAAGTGTGAACACTATGCCCCTCCTTAGAAGTGGGAACAAAACACCCATGAAAAGGAGTTACAGAGACAAAGTTTCGAGCTGAGATGAAAGGATGGACCATGTAGAGACTGCCATATCCAGGGATCCACCCCATAATCAGCATCCAAACGCTGACCCCATTGCATACACTAGCAAGATTTTATTGAAAGGACCTAGATGTAGCTCTCTTGTGAGACTATGCCGGGGCCTAGCAAACACAAAAGTGTATGCTCATAGTCAGCTAATGGATGGATCACAGGGCTCCCAATGGAGGAGCTAGAGAAAGTACCCAAGGAGCTAAAGGGATCTGCAACCCTATAGGTGGAACAACATTATGAACTAACCAGTACCCCGGAGCTCTTGACTCTAGCTGCATATGTATCAAAAGATGGCCTAGTCGGCCATCACTGGAAAGAGAGGCCCATTGGACACGCAAACTTTATATGTCCCAGTACAGGGGAACGCCAGGGCCAAAAAGGGGGAGTGGGTGGGTAGGGGAGTGGGGGTGGGTGGGTATGGGGGACTTTTGGTATAGCATTGGAAATGTAAATGAGCTAAATACCTAATTAAAAATGGAAAAAAACTTTCTCCTCTGAATAGAGGAGGTTCACCACACTTGGTACCATTCCATTTTGGAATATCAAGTCACTGCAGGACTAGGCACATCTCCTCCAACTGAGGTCAGAAAACTCAAGACAGTTTAGGGGAACAGGAACCACAGGTAGACAACACAGGATAGTCCCAGTTCCAGTTGTTGAAGGACCTCCACTAAGACCAAACTGAACTATTGCTACATATGTGAACAGTGCGTATAGGATATCAGAATTCTTAAATTAATTGTGTATTCCAGGAGAGCTCTCAACACATATCTTAAAAGTTTCTATTTCTTTGTATATGATAATTATCAGAGAAAAATGACTGAACTGAAAGATAATAATGAAAAACAACACAATATTCTAATCTGAGGATATCATAGTTAATCCATGTTCTTCAGGGCACAGGAATTACTGAAGTAATCTGAGCAGAATGAATGTAAGTTACAGAGTTTGTAGATGACTAGAAGAAAACATAATATTAGAAATGCCAGGGCAGGTGCAAATTCTCAGGGACTTTAAGAGTAAACACAAAGCCTTGTAAATCTAAGAAAGATCATATCCAAATGTAAAGAAGAGAGCTGCATTAACAATTCCATCATTGGTATTAATGAAAGGAAATTTTAGTTCCTAGAAAAGAAAGACAGATTTTGTATATTTTAATATAATCCACACCCAAATAACGTGACTGTCTTTCTTTGAACAACCACTTATCCTAAGCAATTTTCTGCAAAATGTAGGCTTTATAAATGTAAAAAATTATGTACCAAAGTTCTTTGTATGATAAATATGTGAATAGAAAGAATTAGGGAAGTATATTATTAAAATCAAAAATAGTGCAAAAATAAAGACAATCAAAGAACTAAAAAAATATTAATTTTTAAAAAAATATCACAGTCAGACCAATGCAATATAATATAGCAACTAGGAAAAAGCAAAATACAAAAGCTAATGAATGTCAGAACTCATATATTTTAGAAAATTTATTCTAACAAATGATAATAATAATAAAAAAATGATTAGTAGGTTAGATGCCCAACCACATACACTGAGTCTTTTAGCTGTCTTTTGTAGTGAGACTTTTTCAATTCTTTAATGGATAATTTTTGCTTCCTATTGCATATATATACATATACATATATATATATCACTCACAAAATCTTCCATAAAGTAAACTGCAACAGAAGAGTAATAAATAAATATGATTATAAATAACTTTAAATAGTAGTAATAGAAACTGAATATAATCTAGGGCTTATGTTCATTGTAAGGATGGATCATTATGCAAAACTCTTACATTATAATAAACTGGAATTCTTAATCAGTATAAAAATTAAGGTTAATAAAAGTTGAGCTTAAGAATGATATTCTGTGCACTCAACTTGTTGTTTAAAGTTCCCTTCAGAAAAATGAAAGTAAATTTTACTAGCCTTAAAATTCCTGCAAAATCAGCTTTTACAAAATAAATTTATGAAAACGTTAAATTCAAATTACTCATTCTTCCATAACACTGACACAAAAGTAATTCAATTTATAGTTACGAATTAAAGATAGAGGAAAACACCCTATAAGACACCTTATAAAATTAATCAATGCAAGTACTAGGGACACAGGGAGGGATTGATGATATTGTTAATTTGTTTATTACTGAGTTTAGTTTGGTTCAGTTGGAGTCATTGGCATAATTTGAAGCAAAGCTCATTTGGAATACCTGATGTAATCTGAGTTAACTGTTTCAAATTATCCAAAAAAAAAAAAACTGGTTTGATGAACCAGGCTTGTTAGAAAATTTGCAAAAGAGGAATCATAAATGATGTTCATTTCTACTGACATGGATGTAACAATAAGTGATATGGATGTAAAGGATAATAATGAAGAAAGTTGATTACACATTATTTTTTATGTGAACATATGATCTCAGATGCCGAGCCTAAGGATATAGATTATTTAAGAATCCTCTAGAGGCAAACAAGGAACTGAAAAGTAAATTGCTAAGAGAAGTACATTTGTCCTTTAGCAGTAGGTACAGTAATAAATAGTGTCACCTGGATGGGTTCACAAAATATTAATACATGTGACTCTTTCTATCTGAATGTATAAGCTGTATTTTGCTCAGGCAGATATCTTGCTGGCAGGATAAAGATGTTTTCTTTGATCTCTGTCTTCTGGTTTCTAAAGATTTCCTTTATTTTTTGTCATTTGAGTGACCCCAAATGCTTTTGGAGAATAAAAGATACTGAAAATAAAATAGGAGATATAGAAACTTATTGTTCCTTTTCTATTTCCACAAAGCCTGGTTATGTGAAGAATGACTATTTCAGTTGGAATCTAGACAAGAAGTAAGTGCATACTTCATTTCCATATTTTACTTTATTATAAGAGACAAGACAGAGATACTGAGATATAGATCATGATACCATGTGTCTTCTGGCTCTCCTTTTCTAGGAGATATCCAAAATTTATTTTATGTTTCAATGCTGGTAATTTTTTCAATTCTGGTTGTTTTATGAGTACCTTATTGTTTTTAATTTTTGAGTTACAATTTCTAAGTAAATGCTGAATGAATGAAACACGGTATTGACCTTGCTAGCAGAGAGACTCCCATAATTGCCAATTTCCAAATTATTTTTTCTTGAGATTTACCTGAGAATTTGGAACAAACATAGTTTTTGGCTGATTTCATAGACACTAAAATATATTGGTCTGCTAATGTTTCATCTGTCATCATGGATGCCCAATTCTTGTACATCAGCCATTTGGGAATCTGCACTTATCATTAGTTACATGTATTAATATGTACAAATTTTATTCAAATAATCTCTCTAGCATACCTTCAAATTTTTGTGGTCTATGAATCCTGCAGCAGAGGTCAGGACTGAGAGAACTATTTTTTCACAAGGAATAATTTCTGTTTCATTTCTTTGACATAATGTTTTAAAGGCATTGCCATATATATTTTTGTATTAATGTCAGAAGATTATGAAAATTTATCCATTAAAAAATTAAAATCATCTACCTATTCCAGCAGATAATTTTTAATTTTTTACAAAAAAAAGATGTCCATAGAAGCTATGACTTGGTATTTCGATTTTTAATTGCTAGAATAAAATATGTTGTCTGTGATACCTGAAAAATTTTGACAGAGGATTACTATGGGTACAGACATTTCTATTACCAAGACTGTCATTTACATATTTCAAAATTTTATTTCTCGTTATCACTGTTTATTTACATCTACTATACTCACTCAACATTTAAGTTTATTTCTGTTTTCCTAATAACATTCAATGTGTTTGGATTTACGGGAATTGAATGCACTTTATTAAAATTGATATATATTTTATGTGATATCTTTTTTAAATGGAGTTTCTGTATTTGAGATTTTAATTGAAGAAATTGTGATAATTTCTCCACAATGTTGTAGGACATTTATTTTTTAAAAGATTCAAATATTTTAATAATACCACACTTAAAATGATATAATATGTATATACATAGATATATACATAGAAAATATACGTGTGTGTATGTGTGTGTGCGTGTGTGTGTTTATGAGTCAGAGAAAAGGAGAGAGAGAGATTAGTACAGTGACATTGATTGACACATTTAGGCAAAGATTTTACTCACTTTTAAATAGAATATATAAGAATAAGATAAAATGGAAGAAAACATATTTTTGTCTTTGGATTATATCAAAAAAGTATTTAGAAAAAATGGTTGAAGCCATGTGTTTATATAATAGAGAAATTGAGTATTTAATAATAAAAAAATCAATATTCACGGTAAAATGTAGCATTGAGGAGATGAACGAGATATCCAAATGCTCAGATATAGATGAGAAAGAATGTAGGAGAGTTGTGTGAACAAGAACATCTTCAGAAACACGTTTGCACATCTCCAATAAACCTCTGATAAGCTAGATACTATTTCAGATAAGCCTGGTCTTATGTAAGTAAATGGTTTTTTAATACATTTAAATTCAAATTCTTTTAGCAGATTCAATATGTCTGAATGTTCTCTTTTATAAATATGTGAAGATTTATGTCCAGAACTCTAACAATTTGGACTCCATGAAGATGCAATGTATGTATGTTCAGGTGGTTCAGAAGGAGGGAGATCTAAAGAAGTGTTTTGATTTCTTTTTACTTACTATTAATAAGAAAAATATCAAGGCAATAATTTCCTGTCTAGACTTTAACAACAAAATGTTATGTTTTATGTAGAACATAAATTTTGGATGCATAAATGACTCAGTTTTTAAGTTTTAATATTGTCATGATCATTTACAAATGTGTGTGTGTGTGTGTGTGTGTGTAATAGAGAAGAATGATTATATAAAATTTCCTATAAGGCATTTTATATTACATAGAAGATATGGTTCCAAAACAATATATGTTTCTTATGCTATATTGTACATACACAAAAGAGATTATTGTACAGCTATTCACTGTTAATTTGTAACCAATACTTGGACATTTATATCATTAATATGATCATGACTGCACAGTTACATAAGCCAGCTATTTTTAGAAGTAATATATTGGAGTACTGTTTTGCCTATGTTGTTTGTGATCTACTTGCAAAACAATATATTAGACCAATGTGAATAAATTAGGATTTTCCAAAATATGACCATGATGACGGAGATAAAATAAAACTTAACACAAATTTAAATCTCAAATAGGAATCTTGCATGGATATACAATTAGAAGTATGAAGACATATTCTGCCTAAATACCTACTAGTAAAAATTTTAATGTTGTGTTTAGATATTTCTGAGAAACATCATAAAAGTTAGAGAAACATGGATTGTAGGGAAAAGTTCATGTTGATCATTTTTCTTCAGATCATATCTAAACATATCCTATGCCATCATTATGAACATGGAGAAGATGGCTGATGATAGCCTTATGATTTGTGGTCATAGGCTGTATAAAACAACAAAAATTTATATTTTTAGGAATTTAGAGAATTTAATGTAAACCTATGCTACATTCCCTTTTCTGTCAGTTAAAACCAGTACATAATTGTCAGATTTTTCTGTTGATTTCCTCTCTCTTTGCTAGAATTTTTCTGGCTCTTGCTTGTACAGTTTTAGAAATTATATTCTCTACTTCTGTTTTCAGGGTGACACCCAAGACCAACCATTTGATTTTCTCTGTTTATCTTGCCTTGGAAGAAATAAATATGAACTTCCATATTTTACCTAACATTTCTCTGGTAGTAAATGTTGAATGTCTCCGACAAAAATATGATGAAAAAACAGGTTTGGCTTTGCAATCTAAGGAATTTATCCCTAATTACTCCTGCACAAATGAAAGAAGATATTTAATTATATTTACAGCTCCTATATGGGCAGTAACTACAAGACTAGGACCACTCATGTTCATGTATAGCATTCCTGAGGTAAGTAAAGGTAGATCAATTTTAAGGAAATACTTTCTCACAACAAAGATTCTTTCTCAGTATGAAGGCAGTTAAAAAGGGAGAGAAAGGGCTTATGTTTATTATGATCTACCAAGCATAAATACATAGATACATTCTGTGGCAAAAAACAAAACCCACAACTTTATCATAAATGGGCATGGGAGTCAGCAACATTGTGAAATGTTATATCAGAAGACTCAGTATACTTTTATTGTTTAGAGAATCAAAAGGGATTGGATACAATTGTAATAATGAGATGAAGAATAAACACTTTCTAGAATGAATACACTCTGCTAAAGCACACTCTACATCATGTTCATATTTTTGCCTATGTTCTGTATTTTTTCAGCTTTACTGCGGTCATTTTCATCTTTCTTTGAGTGATAATGAGCAATTTCCTCACCTTTACCAGATATCTCCAAAGGACACATCTCTACCACTAGCCATGGTGTCCCTAATGGTTCATTTCAAATGGAACTGGATAGGAGCGATGATTACAAATGATGACCATGGAATTCAATTCCTTTCTAAATTGAGAGGAGAAATGCAAAAACACATGGTCTGTTTATCATTTGTGTTTGCTATCCTAACTGAGCATAGCATGGTCCGTAAAGAGTTTCATAAGAATTTTAATTTAATTGTAAGGTCATCAGCAAAAGTTGTGATAGTTTATGGAGACTATGCCTCTCCCATAGATCTTGTCCTCCATTGGTTTAAATCAAAAGGCCTTTTTAGAATCTGGGTTAGTGTGTCACAATTTGATATAATCACAAATCTAGGAGATTTCATGCTATATTCCTCCTCTGGGACATTCATTTTTTCACACCAGAAACCCGAAATATCTGGTTTCCAAAAATTTATCAAAACAGTATACCCTTCAAATTACAGTAGTGAATTTTCTTTTGCCAAACTATGGTGGACATATTTTAGATGTTCTTTGCCACCATCTAATTGTAAAACGCTGAAGAATTGTCCCACCAAAACTGTATTTAAATGGTTATTCAGGACACCACTTGGAATGGCCATGAGTGATACATGCTATAACTCATACAATGCTATACATGCTGTGGCCCATTCACTCCATGAGATGCTTCTGCAACAAGTAGACACGTGGTCAAATAATGATGGGAAGGATCTTGAATTTGACACCTGGAAGGTAATGAGTATTACACGAAATGACATTTATATGGTTTGGGTTCTTTAATAGAATTACATGGTCTAAAGCCATGTCAAAAAGAAATTTCACACATAAAAGTACATAGTTCTGTACTCCATTACTGAATACTTGACAGATCATGTTACTGTCATGTAATATGACACAGTCGACATTAGTATGCAAATCAGCATTCATTAGGTCATAAAATAATTTCCAGATATTTACTCCACATATGAGTCTTATGTATTATTTTTCTTATGAAATTCTTAAATAGAAATAAGAAAATTACTTGTCTTTCATGTTATTCAAATGTTGCTATTCAAGTTACTAAATAGACCCCAGATACTATCAAGTACTTTTCCATTAATTTCACTTATTAATAATTTCTATTTCATTGACTGTGATCAAATGACTCAAGTGGCAGAAAAAAACGTAGAGGACATGTCATTACTATCCAAGCATAACAATCAGGACTGTAGGTTTTAAGGCTCCAAATCCAGCAAGAAAATTTTATTAGTAAACAATGTGGAACTACCTTTACATCCACGTGAAATTTATTCTTGCATTTAGTGCTGAATACTTCTCATGAAGTTAGATTTTTGGAAAGGATATTAATAATTGGGTATGTTCTAAATGTAATACTTTCTGCTCTAATGTGGAAGCCTAGTTGAATCCAAAATGACAAATGTGTTTTAGATGTTCTCTATTCTGAAGACATTACAATTTGTAAATCCTGCTGGAGACCTAGTCAACATGAACCAGAATTTGAAACAGGATACAGAGTATGACATTTTCTATATCATGGATTTTCAAAAACATTATGGATTTAAAATGAAAATAGGAAGATTTTCAGGTCATCTGCCAAGTCGTCAACAGCTATATATGTCTAAAGAAATGATGGAGTGGGCTACAGATGTGGATCAGGTATTTATTCATAACTTTAATGCTTAACCCGTAGCAAAATTACCTAAAATATCCACCTATTTTGCTTTGCCATGTATAGCTCTGGCTGTCCTGGAACTCACTTTGTAGACCAGTCTGGCTTCACACTCAGAAATCTGCCTGCTTCTGCCTCCCAAGAGCTGGGTATAAAGGAGTACGCCACCACATCCAGCTTTTTGGTATTTCTTAATAAATAAATCATTATGCAGATATAATCCGTAAAAATACAAAATATTAAAATTTAATATATGTGTGTTAAACCAGGTCTTTCATTGTATCTCTGTTGTATGAATCACTGGATGATTGTCCATAGTGATATTGTACTTATTTTTATAATGTATATAATTTTTCACAGATTCTTCCCTCAGCATGTAATATCCCTTGCAAACCAGGATTCAGAAAATCCCCTGAGGAAGAAATGGATATCTGCTGTTTTGTTTGTAACCCCTGCCCTGAAAATGAAATTTCCAACATGACAAGTAAGGTTATAATTTATCAAAATATTCAGATTGAACTTTTCTCCCATATTAACATAGTTCTCAATGTCCATTTTGGAAAGTAAAGTGTATATCACATTAAAAATTAAAAATCTTCACATATACTGTTTTTTTAAAATAATAAACTCTCTCTTGAACTGTATTTTTGTCTCATTATTCTAGATCTCTGGAAAACAATATTTTTCCTAAATATTTCTGCAGAATACTAAAGATTACTGACTGTGTTATGATATGTTTTTGCTTTTCAATTTATAAAATAGAAATATTATGCATTAACAATACTTTACCTTTATTCACTTTACAGTCTACTCATGTCCCCCGTCTCTCCTCTTCTGCCAGTCCCATTCTTACAAATTCATCCCTCTCATATACTGTATCCTTCCAATTAGACAAGGACAGCTTCATCTTGGATTCTCTTCCACTATGCTATATATTCAAAGCAGGACTAGTGCTGAAGCCCAATGAGGCAGCTAAAGTAGGGGAATTAAATCCTATGGCAGGTCACTAAGATGGAGATAAATTTTGCTCTACTTTTGACAAGACCCAGATGAAGAACTAGCTGTACATTTGCTTTTATGATTAGGGAGCCTAGTTCCAGTCATGGCATGCTCCCCAGTTGGTGGTCTAGTCATTATGAATTCCTAGAGGCCCAGGTTATTTGACGCTGTAGAAGTTCTTGTAGTGTTCTTGACTTTTCTAGCTCACCTGTGTCTATTTCACATTTTATAGAATATTCGATAAAGTCATCCTGATAGTTGCTGGGTTTTTTTTGTTTTTTTGTTTGTTTTGTTTTTTATCTATTTACACCTGCTCTTACATGAAGCCCCTCAGGAGACAGTTCTGCTACATTCCTGTTTACAAGCATAACAGTACTATTAATAGTGGCAGTCTTTGGCTCCATCATAAAATTCGGGAAAATCATTGGTTCCCACAGCTCCATCTTTACCCCTGTAAATAGTCATCACATATATTTGATTGACGGTTCCCTGGATGGATTGATGATGTCTCTTTCATTTCTCTTGAAGTTGTGCCTATCTATAGTAGGTAGCCAATTACGTTTCTATATCCCTTTCTGCTTAGATCTTTAGAGTCATCATTGTGTATTCCCTGTATCCTGACCTTTTCCAGGCCTCCAGCTCATCACAGAGCAGCCCATCTCAATTTCTAATCTCATTCCCATTTCTCTGACACCTTCACATCATAGTTTTTCACCATCCGTTTGCCCCCTAACCCCCCCTTCAAAACTTTTTCTATCTTAATTGACTTCCTAAGACTATTTAGTTGCATCTTCTGTGTAATATTTGCATATTCTCATTTGGAAACACTTTATTACCCCATTTTTGGGGGCCAGTGGATTGTAGTATGTTTATGCTGAAATTTATGGCTAATGTCTACATGTAAATGAATATGTAAGATCCATGTATAGTTTTTTGCTCTGTCCTGTCTCACTCAGGATGATATACTAAAACTTCATTCATATTTCAAGATATGGGGGTTTTCCTAGATGAATAGTATTCTTTTGTGTACGTGTGTCCCATTTTTTATGCTTTCTTCAGTTGAGGGAAATCTTGCTTGTTTCTTTTTTTGTGGTATTATGAATAAAGCTGAGATTAACATAGTAGAACAAGTCTCTGTGGTAGAGTGGGGCATCTTTTTTGTATATAGCTGAAGTGGTATAGCTTGGTCATGAAGTACAAGTATTCTTAGTTTTCTGAGAAAATATCAAATTGATTTCCAAAGTGCTTGTACAAATTTATATTGCCACCAGCAATGAAGGAGCTTTTTCTGTTTGCACATGATCTTAGTACTTTGTGGCACCACTTGAGATAATTTTTTTTATTATTATATCCATTCTTTCAGGTGTAAAGTGATATCTCAGGATTCTTTGATTTGCATTTCACAGATGACAATTTAGTGGTAACATGAGGTCTAGTTTTTGTCATAGCCTGAAATAGTCATAATCATGGCAAAGAGACTGTAATATGGGTGAATGCTAGATTCTACCCCACAGGAGCTACACCTCCTTATGTTCAGTAACCTGCGAGGAAACTGTCCTCAGCAATGGAGGGACACACTTAAGTTTCAAATGATGAACTTCTGTTCTAGCATCAGTCTGTCTTGTTTAGGGACTTTCATGGGAAGTACTCAGCCAACAAGACAGCCAAATTTATTACTTCATACCAATGGCCTAGTGACCAAAGATGGCATGTTCAGTCTCTGTATACTTGTTAAGAGAAGTTCTCAATAGGATCATCTTTATACATCCAGGTGATTTTCACTGAACTGTATTTCCACAGTGCCCATGAAATACCTTCCAAGTCCAGCTTTTTGTCTCCATCTGCTCTCTCTCCATAACCTACAAAAGATCACTTCCTTTCCTTTCTTCTTGATCTCCAATAACAAATATGATATATTTTTCTTGTCAGAGAGATACACCTTTTACTGTTCAGACTTCTTCTGTACATACCTCTCTGGGCTTGTGCATTATAGCTTCTTATCATTTATTTAACAGCAATTGTCCAATTTTGAACCAATATATACAATATTTGCTTTCTGTCACTGGGTTATTTTATTCAGGTTGACTTCTTTTTTGTTCCATCCATTTCGAACAAAATTTCATCAAGTCATTTTGTTCTAAACAGTTGAGTTATCCTGCATTGTGCAGATGTAGTATATTTTCCTTATCCTTTATTGAGTTGAAGTACATTTAGGTTGTTTTCATTTTCTGATTCTTTTCAATAAAACTAAAAAGATCATAATAAAGCAAGTGATGTTATGGTTAGGTGAACATATTTTGGGTACGTATTTAAGAGTGTTAAAGCTGGTTTTGGTAGTAAATCTAATCCCAATTTTCTTAGTAATTTCCATATTGATTTATACTCACATCAACAATGAAGGTACATTCCTGTTGGCCCAATATGAGTAATGGCTTGTATTATTATTAACATTAATAATAATAATAAATATAAATTTATATTTAAATTTGGTTATAACATGTTAATATTTTTATTGGATTTTTTTCTTTTTTTCCATTTCAAATTTTATCCCCTTTCCTGTTTTCCCCCCAGAATGCTTCTATTCCATCTCCCAAACCTGCTTCTATTGGGATGTTTCCCTTTCCACACAACCACTCCTGTCTTCCTGCCATGGCATTTCTCTACACTGGAGCAACGAGCCTTCACAGGACCAAGGGTTTTTCCTCCCATTGGTGCCCGACAAAACCACCCTCTGCTACACATATGGCTAGAGCCATTGTCCCCTCCATGTGTACGTGAGCTCTTTGTGGTCTGGTTGGTTGATAATATTGCTCTTCCTATGGTGCTGCAAACCACTCCATCTCCTTTAGTCCTTTCTCTAACTCCTCCATTAGGGAGCCTGTGCTCAGTCCAATGGTTGTCTGTGAACCTCTCTGTCTCTGTATTTGTCAGATTCTGGCAGAGCTTCTCACTAGACAGGAATATCAGACTCATGTCAGCATGCACTTCTGAGCATCCAAGATAGTCTCTAGGTTTTGTGTCTATATATGAGATGGGTCCCCATGTAGAGTAGTCTTTGTATGGCCATCCTTTGGTCTCTGTATTTGCTTCCAAGAATATTCCACACTTGGTTGGCTATAACCTTGATATAAATTGTCTTTAGCATCTTTAGGTATGTTTCTTGCATTAGAAATTGCACAACTATTTAGCATGATGAGGTGGATAATATATTTGCTGTATTCCTGAATAATTTTACATGTTTATTTGTTAGAGAAATTAATCTATAATTCCCTTTCTCTATTGAAATTTTATGTAGCTTGTGTGTTAGCATAACTAGAGATTCAGAAAACAAGCTGGAAAATGTTCCTTTTGTATTTATTTTTTGGAATTATTTGGAATGTACTGGTGTTATGTCTTTGAATTTCTGGTTGAATTTTTACCTAAGACATAGGCTTTGTTGTGTTTGGGAGTATTTAAATGAGTGGTTCTATTCAATGGGTGGTATTGGTCTATGTAAATTATTTGTCTGGCTATGACCTCACTTTGGTAAGTATTCTATATCAGAAAAATAATCAATTTTATTAGATTTTGTGGAGTGCTAGTCCTAATAATTCCCTTCAGTGTCTGCTATTTTTTCTTTTTCTTTCTTTCTTCCTTTCTTTCTTTCTTTCTTTCTTTCTTTCTTTCTTTCTTTCTCTCTCTCTCTCTCTCTCTCTCTCTCTCTCTCTCTCTCTTTCTTTCTTTCATATTTTGTTATTTTTTTCTTCTATGACCTTTTATTTGGATAAAGGTCATCCTATTTTGTTGAATTCATTAAAAATTTATATTTTCTAAGTTCTTCTGTTATTATCTATTTTTTATTTTTTATTTATTTTTTTACCAGGTTTCTCTGTATAGCCCTGGCTGTCCTAGAACTTACTCTGTAGAACTGGCTGAACTTGAACTCAGAAATATCTCTGCCTCTGCCTCCCAAACTTGGGTTTAAAGGCATGTGCCACCACTGCCTGGCAGTCATTATTTTTTTATGTTTATATTATCAATTTCACCCCTCATTTTCATAATTTATTGCCATCTAATTTCCTAAGGTATATTTAAACCTTTTGTTGTTGTTTTTGTAGTTGAGCCTTTAGATGTGCTGTTAACTTGCCAGTTTGAATTCTCTTTAATTTCTTAAGCAATTACTTAGTGCTACTAACATTTCATTTAGCAGCTCTCTCATTGTGTGCCATGTATTTGAGATTGTTGTGTACAAATGTTCATTGAATTCTAGAAAGTCTTCATTTTTTTATTTTTTGTTTCATCCATTATTTCTTTAAACTAGGTGTTGTAAATTTCTTATGAGTTTGTAAGCCTTCTGTGATTCCATTTGAATATATTGCTCATCAACAATATTTGGTGATTTGCTAGGATGTAGTGAGTTATTTAAATTTTCATGGATCTTTTGAGACTTGTCTTGTTTCTGAGTAGGTATATTTTTTGAGAAAACTGTGTGTGTTCCTGAAAAAAGAAATCTATTCTTTAATGTTTAGCATAATGATCTGTATATATTTGTTACATTAATTTGGTTTATAAGATTAGTTAGCTCAAATATCTTCATTTTATACTTTTGTCTAGATGAATTGTCCACTGATTTGTGTATGTAGTTGAAGCTGTGTGCATCTGCATCTGTGATGGTCAGGCTCTAGCAGAACTTCTTTATGACAGCTAAATCAGGCTCCTGTCAGCAAGTGCTTATTTGTATCAGCAATAATATCTGGGTTTGGTGTCTGTAGAAGGGATATTTGCATAGGTGGTGCAGTCTCTGGATGGCTTTTCTTTGAATCTCTACTCCACTATTTGTCCCTGCACTTTGTTTTAATAAGCAGAATTCAGGATTAAAATTTTGGATGTGGGTGTGTGGCACCATTGCTCAACCAGAGGCCATGCCTATCCACTAGATGTGGTCTCTATAGGTTCTATCTCCAAATTTGTTGGGTATTTCAGATAATGTCCTCCCTCTTGTGTCCTGGGAATCTTTTGAGTCCCTGGCATCTGGAAGTTACTAGTGGCTACACCCAGTTACCCTCCTCAGTTGTTACTCTCCTTTAAAATTCATGAACTTTTGTACTTTTCCTCTATCTCAGTACTTATATGACCTGCCCACTTTTTCCCCTACCCCTCACTCCCTCCATTATTACCATCTCCCTCTGCTTCCAAAATGTATTTCATTCCCCCTTCTGAGTAGAACAGTAGCTTCCACACATTAGTGTGGTCTTCTTTCTTCTTGGGTTTCATATGGTATAAGAGGTGTATAGTGGGAATTCTCTAGGTTCTTTTTTGATAATATCCACTTATAGATTCCATGCCTTGTGTGTGTGTGTGTGTCTGTGTGTGTGTGTGTGTGTGTGTGTGTGTGTGTGTGTGTGTGTGTGTGTGTTTGTGTTATTTTTGGCAGGGTTACCTAACAAAGGTGATATTTTCACATTCCATCCATTGACCTGTGAATTTTGTGAAGTCTTTGTTTTTAATAGTTAAGTAGTATTCCATTGTGTAAATATAGCACATTTACTGTACTCATTCCTCTGTTGAGAGTACCTCTAGTTTGTTTCCAGCTTCTATCTATTATAAATAAGGCTGCTGTGCATTTCGTGGAGCATGTGTCCTTGCTATATGTTAGAGCATCATTTGCCCTGGAGCTATAAAACTGGGGCCTCAGGAAACATTATTTCCAATTTTATGGGAAACCACCAAGCTTATTTCCGGTGGTTGGACCATCTCACAATCCCAGCAGCAATGGAAGAGTGTACCTCTTTCTCCACAACCTTGTAAGCATCTCTTGTAACCTGAGTTTTTGATCTTAGCCATTGTGATGGGTGTGAGGTTGAATTTCAGGGTTGTTGATTTGCATTTTCCTGCTGACTAAGGATATTAAACATTTTTTTAAATTTTATACAATATTTTATTTACTTACATTTCAAATAGTATTCCCTTTCCTGGTTTCTTCTACAACCCCCCCCCCATCCCATTCTTTCTACTCCTGCTTCTATGCAGTGCTCCCCCATCCTCCCAATACGGAATCCTCTTCCTTTAATGGCTTCAAACCTTCTCAGTACAAAGGGAATCTCCTCCTATCGATGTCCAACAAGGCAATCCTCTGCTACATATGTGCCTGGAGCCATAGGTCCTGCCATGTTTACTCTTCGGTTGATATGTTTAGTTCCTGGGACCTCTGGGTTATCTGGTTGGTTGATATTGTTCTGTATATGGGTTGCATACCCATTCAGCAAGATCAGTCCTTTCTCTAACTACCACACTGGAGACCACCTCCTCAGTCCAATAATTGGCTGCAAGGATCCACCTCTGCATTTGCCAGGCTCTGACAAAGCCTCTCAGGAGTCTATACCGGGTGCCTGACAGCAAGCTCTTCTTTAAGTGCTTCTCATCCATTCAAGAATCCTCTGTTGAGAATTTGATGTTCAGTTCTGTACCCCATTTTAATAGGGTTATTTGGTTCTCTGGAGACCAACATCTTGAGTTCTTCGCATATTTTGGACGTTAGCCGATTTTAGATGTAAGGCAGTTAAAGGTCTTTTCCTAATCAGTGGGTTCCAATTTTCTTCTATTGACAATGTCCTTTGCCTTACAGAAGCTTTTCAATTTTATGAGGTCCCATTCATTCAATCTTGACCTTAGAGCATAAGCCTGGGTGTTATATTCAGGAAATTTTCTCCTTGCCAATGTACTTGAGGTTCTTTCCTGCTTCCTCTTCTATTAGATTCATTTTATCTGGTTATGTGGAAATTCTTGATCCACTTGGACTTTAGCTTTGTACAAGGAGATAAGATTTGATCAATTGCATTCTTCAACATGCTGATCACCAGTTGAACAAGCACCATTTCTTACAAGTACTGTCTTTTTCCACTGGATTGTGTTAATTTTCTTGGTATTTCGGTTTATTGCTGGGTCTTCAATTGGGCTTCAGTTATGTACCTGTCTGACTCTGTGCCAATAACGTGCATGTTTTATCAGTGTTGCTCTGGAGTAGAGGTTAAGTTTAGGGATGGTGATTCCCCAAGAAGTTCTCTTATTGTTGAGAATACTTTTTCCTATCCTGGGTTTTTGATATTCGAACTGAATTTGAGAATAGTTCTTTTTATCTCTTTGAAGAATTGAGTTGGAATTTTGATAGGGATTGCAATGAATCTGTCGACTGCTTTTGTAACATGGCCATTTTTAATATTTTAACTCGGTCTACCCGTGATCATGAGAGATCTTTCCATCTTGAAGTCTTCTTCAATTTCTTTCTTCAGAGACATGAAGTTCTTGATGTACAGATTTTTCACTTGCTTGGTTACAGTCACACAAAGGCATTTTATATTGTCACTAATGTTAATGATGTGGTTTACTTAATTTCTTTCTCAGCACACTTATTCTTTTAGAAGAGGAAGGCTCTTTATCCGTTTGAGTTAGATTTGCATCCAGTCACTTTTCCTGGAGTTGTTTATCAGGTATAGGACTTCTTTCATGGATTTTTCCTTTTCTTTTTTCTTTTTTTGCCATCACTTGTGTGCATTATCATATCATCTGAAAGTACTGATATCTCTACTCCCTCCTTTTGAATTTGTAATATTTTTATTTCATTTTATCTCATTTTATTTCAATTGCTATGGCTGGAACTTCAAGTCCTACATTGAATAGATGGGGGAGAGTGGACAGCCTTGTCTTGTCCCTGATTTTAGTGGGATTGCTTCACATTTCTCTATATTTAGTGGGATGCTGGCCATAGGATTACTCTATATTGCATTTATTATATTTAGGCATGGCCTTTGATTTCTAGGTTTCTCCAATACTTTTGTCAAGAAGGGCTCTTTTATTTTGTCAAAGGCTTTTTCAGAATCTAATGAGATGATCACATTGTGGGTTTTTATTTTTATTGCAGTTTTTTATATATTATATTATATTGTGTTGATGGATATCCATATGTTGAACCAACCCTGCATCACAGGGATGAAGTCTTCTTGATCAGAGTGAATGATCATTTTGATATGTTCTTGCATTCAGATTGCATGAATTTTATAGAGTATTTTTACATCAATGTTCATGAAGAAAAATAGATTTAAGTTCTCTTTCTTTTTTGGGTCTTTGTGTGATAAAGGTATCAGTTTAGTTGTAGACTCATAGAATTTACTAGGTAGTGTTTCCCCTGTATCTTTTTTTATGAAATAATATGAGAAGTAATGATTTTAGGTCTTTTCTTAAGGTCTGAATGAATTCTACACAAAGACCAATTGGTCCTGGGGATTTTATTCTTTGTATACTTTGATTAACTGATTCAATTTCCGTGGGGGTTGTTTTACTGTTTAATGGTTTCTCTGATACTGATTTAACTTTGGCATCTGGTACCTAAAACATTATCCATTTCATCTAGATTTTCTAATTTTATGAGTATAGGCTTTTGTAGTAATATTTGGTAATATTTTAATTTCTTCAGTTTCTATTGTTATGCCTCCATTTTCATTTCTGATTTTGTTAATTTGAATATGGTCTCTGTGCCCTCTGATTATTCTGGCTAAGGGTTTATCTATCTTATTGATTTTCTCAATGCCCCATCTCATGGTTTTGTTGATTCTTTGAGTAGATCTCTTTGTTTATATTTGAATAACTTCATCCCTGAGTTTGATTATTATCTATTGTCTACTACTCTTATATATATTTGCTTAGATTCGTTCTTGAGCTTTATGACATGTTGTTAAGCTGCTAGAATATGTTCTTGACAAATTCTTTTTGGAAGCACTCAGAGCTATGAATTTTCTGCTTACCACGGCTTTCATTGTGGCCCATAAGTTTGGGTATGGTTTTGTTTTCATTTTCATTAAATTCTAAATCCTCTTTAATTTCTTTTTTTTCTTTAAATTTATTCCTTGACTAAGTTATCATTGTGTAGCTAGTTGTTTAGCTTCCATGTATATAGGGGCTTCCTGTTGTTCTGTTGTCATAGAAGTGCAGCATTGGTCTGTGCTGATATGATAGAATGCATGTGATTATTTCAATTTTCTTTTATTGGTTGACACTTGTTTTGTGTCCAATTATATGGTCTTTATTTGAGAAGCTACCATGAGGTTCTGAGAAGGTATATTCTTTCTTTCAGGGTGAAATGTTCTGAAGATACGTATTAATTCCATTAGGTTTATACCTTCTCTTACTTTCACTGTTGTCTCTGTTTAGATTCTGTTTCCATGATCTGTCCACTGGTATGAGTAGAGTGTCAAAGTCTCCTATTATTGTGTAAGATAGGTTCAATGTGTACATTGAGCTTCCTTATGTTTCGTTTACAAATGTGGGTGCCCTTGCTTTTGGGGCAGAGATATTCAAGATGTTCAAGTTCTCCTCCATCTGGATTTTTCCTTTAATCAGTATCTGGTATTATCCTTTTCTTTCTTTCTTTCTTTCTTTCTTTCTTTCTCTCTTTCTTTCTTTCTTTTTTGATAATTTTGTTTGAAAATCTATTTTACTTGATATTAGGATTGCAAAATTATAATGTAGAACAAAAGAATTGCTGATCTTTAAACAGTAAGATGTATGGACACAGCCCACTATTAGTTATTTTTGCATAATTTAGAGCATAATTTAATTATAAAAGTTTGCTTTTTAGGTTGATGAATGGTCAATCTATGTGATTGTGGAAACATCAAAATTATGTGTTGATATGAGTTTTTGAAATATGCTATAAATATTTTGAATATATAAGATAATTATAAGCAAATCTTGAATAAAGATGACAAGCATTAAAATTTGTATCAAATGCCATGAATTTTCCACATTTAAATTAACCTATACCACAAGATGGAAGTCTAATTTAGCTATTACTTTTCCTATGCACTAACTCAGTATATCTTGTAAATGAAAATAAATATTTCTGATAACCCTTTCCTTCCTATACTAGACATGGATCAGTGTGTGAAGTGTCGAGAAGATCAATATGCAAATGAAGACCATACTCTCTTCCTCCAAAAAGTTGTGTCTATTTTAGATTATAGAGAACCTTTGGGAAAAGCTCTAGCTGGCTTTGCTCTATGCTTCTCTGTCCTTACGTCTGGTATATTCTGCGTCTTCCTGAAACACAGAGAAACTCCCATAGTCAAAGCCAATAACCAAACTCTCAGCTATGTACTACTCATCTCCCTCATATTTTGTTTTATCTGTTCCTTGCTTTACATTGGTCATCCCACTACGGTCATCTGTATCCTGCAGCAGACCACTTTTGCCATTGCTTTCACTGTGGCTACCTCTACTATTTTGGCTAAGACGATTACTGTTCTACTAGCATTCAAGATAACTATTCCAGGAAGAAGAATGAGGTGGCTGCTTGTGTCAGGGGCACCCAAGTATATCATTCTCATATGCACCATGATTCAGCTGATTCTTTGTGGAATTTGGCTGGGAACTTCTCCTCCATATGTTGATGCTGATGTACACATGGTACATGGCCACATCATCATTGTTTGCAACAAAGGTTCAGTGATTGCCTTCTACTGTGTCCTTGGATACATGGGCTCTTTTGCTTTAACAAGTTTCACTGTAGCTTTCTTGGCCAGGAACCTGCCTGATACATTCAATGAAGCCAAGCTCTTGACATTCAGCATGCTGGTGTTCTGCAGTGTCTGGATCACTTTCATCCCTGTCTACCAAAGCACCAAAGGCAAGACTATGGTTGCTGTGGAAGTGTTCTGTATCTTGGCATCAAGTGCAGGGCTTCTTCTTTGCATTTTTGCCCCTAAATGCTACATTATTTTATTAAGACCACACATAAATTCTTTTCGAAATTTCAGGAAGCCACATGCAAAAACTGAAAATATAAGTTAAATTAACCACTTATATACTATACCAAAATTATCTACATTTTTACAAAGCTGCTTTTACTCCTCAAGTATTATGTTGAAATATGAAGTTTCTATTGTGTAAACAATGTAGAACATATGCTGTATAATAAAATTCAAAAACATGACCTGGACCTTAGTTTGTTGAATAAACTTTGTAATCAGACACTTTTATACCTCTAATTCCAGTTTGTTTTTATTATCAAACTATCAGGTATCTAAAAGTGGTATTTGGGTTTGCAAACTATTTCATGTATTGTCAACCTACCTGTATTAATTTTGTGTAGTTTTTACTTTCAAGAAAAATATTGCCATGTTGATAGTACATACATGTAGACATTATGAAGGAATCCTCATATTTTTCTAGTTTTGCAAAGAATTTTATAAAAAACAATTAAAAATTTTCTGTGTAACATGATATTCCAGGATATGGAATGATAAAAAATTATGATGTTATCACTGCCTTCTGTCTCAATTTGAATACAGACCATAATGATGATACTCCATAATTTATACTTTAATTCTGCTGAAAGCCTCATGAATGAGATATATACAAGTCCATAAAAATCTGTTGTTATTTTGCTAAGTGTCCATTCTTTAAAATTCTTATCTTTGTATTGATGTTTCTATTTTAGGACATAGACTTCTCTTAAACGTAGTCATAGGTAATTAATCATATAACATATAGCAATTAGTTAAGAAATGCACAATGGTTTTAACTACAAAGAATAACAGATCAGGTGCTCCACTTTAAGTAAACCAGCTTCATAATCAAGGCTTGGAAAATTTCAAGGCATAGGTGGCAGACAAACAAAGGGCCAATCACTTAGAAGTGTTGTGATGTTCTATTTTTATAATAGGATGCTGTTCTTGAAATTCTAATTACTAAACAAAATCTCCAAAATGTCAAAAATTGAAAACACTGGCATAAATTCAGGAGTCCTTATTTAGGTCTCCTCCAACGTTCTTTAAACTATAAGTAGAGAGGGAATTTTGAAGGAAAACTCATTATTTTTTGAGGACATGGTTTATGCTAGAATATATACTATCTAGTAAATGGCCCTAAATCTTTGCAGTCTAGCATAACTAACTATACATAGTGAATTAACAAAAAACAAAGCCAAAATTTAGGAGAAGTTTGTATTGAAAAGTGGCAGAAGCAATATAGGGAAAGGAGGAATGAATATTATTATGCTACAATGAAATTATTGTGAAATTACATAATTACTTATAATTTATTAGTTTATGTAATAATTAAAGTAATTTGAATTATTCACTAGACTATTATTCACATTATCCCGAGCTAGTATCTCGCCGGCAAGAATTCACTCAGACAACCAGATTCTTCTAAGACAAAGCTTTATTGCTTCTTCTGAAGGAAGACTCTGAACCCGGAAAATGGTGCTGCTTATATACCCCTCTGTGTGACGTGTCAGCTCCTGATTAGCTGCTCACTCATCACCCCACTACTACGCCCCGGGGTGGGCAGTGACTTGGCACAAATTTACTCTTACACCTGCACACATTACTTGTTTACCAGTTAGGCACAGCGGAGGCCAGTGCCATCTTGTAATGGTGATTGCTCACGGCTCTCCACATCACATGTCATCTATAATTTGAAGCAGAATTCCCAATATTACTTTTCATGAATTTTGCCCTAAATCTTTCATCTTTTACAAGAATTTTTAGATGGAATATCTTAAATGGATTTTATGTGAAGAGAAAGAAAAAATCCTGTTATTTGAATGTGCATAAAAGCTAAGAGTAAAGTTTGACATGGGGCAAAGGCACCATGAATAAAGAATAAAAATTTAAAATAATTAGTATTTTAGTTATATTTATAAACGAAGTATAAGATTAAGTACTACAGTGTAACCGAAAAAGCAATATCATTTACATCTGCCTAGTCCTCAAATACTCTATATGATTATTGTGTCACTCTCATGAACTGAGTACATGGTGGCCATTAATTGTTCCATGAGTATAGATCTGAATAATCTACCTTTTATTAAGTTATTGAAAATCTCTTCTACATTCATAATTCTAAATGCATGTGCATTTAAAGTATATTGTTGGTTTCCATAAAGATATTAAAACAGTTGAAAATTCTTTGTTTAGCTCTGTACCCCATTTTTAATAGGGTTATTTGATTTTCTGGAGTCCATCTTCTTGAGCTCTTTGTATATATTGGATATATGCCTCCTCTCTGATTTAGGATTGGGAAAGATCCTTTCCCAATCTGTTGATGGCCTTTTTGTCTATTTGATAGTGACTTTGCCTAACAGAAGCTTTGCAATTTTATGAGGTCCCATTTAGCGATTCTTGCTCTTATAGCAGAAGCCATTGGTGTTCTGTTCAGAAATTTTTCTCCTGTGCCCATGTATTCAAGGCATTTCCCCACTTTCTCCTCTATAAGTTTCAGTGTCTCTGTTTTTATGTTGAGTTCCTTGATCCACTTAGACTTGAGCTTCATACAAGACCATAAGAATGGTTCAATTTGCTTTTTTCTACATGCTAACCGCCACTTGACCCAGCACTATTTGTTGAAGATGCTATCATTTTCCACTGGATAATTTTAGCTCCTTTGTCAAAGATCAAGTGACCATAGGTGTGTGGGTTCATTTCTGCATCTTCAATTCTATTCTATTGATCTACCTGTCTTTTGCTGTACCAGTACCATGCAGTTTTATCACAATTGCTCTGTAGTACAGCTTGAGGTCAGGCATGGTGATTGAACCAGAGGTTCTTTTATTGTTGAGAATAGTTTTTGTTATCCTAGAATTTTATTTTTCCAGATGATTTTGTAAATTGCCCTTTCTAATGCAGTGAAGAATTGAGCTGGAATTTTGATGGGGATTGCATTGAATCTGTAGATTGCTTTCGGCAGAATAGCCATTTTGACTATATCAATCCTGCAAATCCATGCACATGGAAAATTTTCCATCTTCTGAGATCTTTTTCAATTTCTTTCTTCAGAGACTTGAAGTTCTTATAATACTGATTATATATACTAATAATGCTTAGTTAGAGTCACACCAAGGTATTTTATAATATTTGGGAAAATTGTGAAGTGTTTTGTTTCCCTAGTTTTGTTCTCAGCCCATTTATTCATTGTGTAGAGAAAACAATTGATTTGTTTGAGTCCATTTTATATCCAGCTACTTCACTGAAGCTGTTTAACAGGTTTAGGAGTTCTCTGGTGGAATTTTTAGGGTCACTTATATATACTATCATATCATCTGCAAATAGTAATATTTTTACTTCTACTTTTCCAGTTTGGACTCTCTTGATCTCCTTTTGTTGTCAAATTGCTCTGGCTAGGATTTCAAGTACTATATTGAATAGGTAGGGAGAAAATGGGCAGCCTTGTCTAGTCCCTGATTTTAGTGGGATTGCTTCAAGTTTTTCTCCATTTAGTTTGTTGTTGCCTTTTGGTTTGCTGTAGATTGCTTTTATTATGTTTAGGTATGGGCCCTGAATTCCTGGTAATTCAAAGACTTTTATCATATAAGGGTGTTGGATTTTGTCAAATGCTTTCTAAGCTTCTAATGGGATGATAATGTGTTTTTGTCTTTGAGTTTGTTTATATAGTAAATTATGTTGATAGATTTCATTATATTAATCCACCCTTGCATCCCTGGGATCAATACTACTTGGTCATGGTGGATTATCATTTTGATGTGTTCTTGTATTCAGTTTGTGAGGATTTTATTAAGTATTTTTGCACCAATATTTATAATGAAAATTGGTTTGAAGTTCTAATTCTTTGTTGAATCTTTGTGTGGTTTAGGTATCAGAGTAAGTGTGGCTTCATAGAATGAATAGGGTGGAGTACCTTCTGTTTCTATTTTGTGGAATAGTTTGAGGAGAGTTGGAATTATGTCTTCTTTGAAGGCCTGATATAACTCTGCACTATACCCATCTGGTCCTGGCTTTTTTTTTTTTTTTTTTTTTTTTTTTGGTTGGGAGACTATTGATGATTGCTTCTATTTCTTTAGGGGAATTGGGACAGTTTAGATCATTAATCTGATCCTAATTTAATTTTGTTATCTGGTGTCTGTCTCAGAAGTTGTCCATTTCATCCAGGTTTTCCAGTTTTATTCAGTATAGCCTTTTGTACTATGATATGATGATGTTTTGGATTTCCTCTGGTTCTGTTGTGATGTCTCCTTTTCATTTCTGAATTTGTTAATTAGGATACTGTTCCTGAGGCCTCTAGTAAGTCTGGCTAAGGGTTTATCTTTCTTGCTGATTTTCTCAAAGAACCAGCTCCTGGTTTGGTTGATTCTTTGACTAGTCCTTTTTGTTCCCACTTGGTTGACTTCAATCATGAATTTGATTATTTTGTGCTGTTTACTCCTCTTTGGGAAATTTGGTTCCTTTTGTTATAGAGTTTTTAAGTGTGCTTTAAAGCTACTACTGTCTGTTCTCTCTAGTTTCTTTTTGGCATCACTCAGAGCTAGGTGTATTCCTCATAGGACTGCTTTCATTGTGTACCATAAATTTTGGTACGTACATCAAAACAATTATCCATCATGATCAAGTAGGCTTCAGGTATGCAGTGATGGTTTAATATATGGAAAACCATCAAATAATCCACTATAAAAATAAACACAAAGACAAAAACAACATGATCATGTCTTTAGATGTACAGAAATCATTTGATAAAACCCTCCATTCATTTACAATAAAAGTCTTGGAAAGATCAGGAATTCAAGTCCCAGACCTAAACATAATAAAATCAATATACAGCAAACCAGTAGCCAATATCAAACTAAATGGATACAAAATTGAAACAATCCCACTAAAATAATAATTAGACAAGGCTGCGCTCTTCTCCCTACCAATTCAATATTCTTGAATTCCTAGCCATATCATTTAGACAACAAAAAGAGATCAAGTGGATAATTTGGAAAGGAAGAAGTCAAAATATTACTATTTGCAGATTACGATAGTATATATAAGTGACACTAAAAATTCTACCAGGAAACCCCTAAACCTGATAAACAGCTTCAGTGAAGTAGATGGATATAAAATTAACTCAAACAAATCAGTAGTCTTTCTCTACACAAAGGATAAACAAGCTGAAAAACAAATTAGGGAAACAACACCCTTCAAAATAGTCACAAATAATATAAAATAGCTTGGTGTGACTCTAACTAAGGAAGTGAGATATCTGTATGTGAAGAACTTCAAGTCTCTGAAGAAATAAATCCAGGAGAATATCAAAAGATTCAAAGATCTCCCATGCTCATGGATTGGCAGGATTAATCTAGTAACAATGCCTATCTTGCTGAAAGAAATCCACAGATTCCATGCAATCACCATCAAATTTCTAATTCAATTCTTCAACAAGTTAGAAAGGTCAATTTGCCAATCTGTTGGTGGCCTTTTTGTCTTATTGAAGGTATCTTTTGCCTTACAGAAACTTTACAATTTTATGAGGTCCCATTTGTTGATTCTAGATCTTCCAGCACAAGCCATTGCTGTTCTAGTAAGGAATTCTTCCCCTGTGCCCATATCTTCAAGGCTTTTCCCCACTTTCTCCTCTATAAGTTTCAGTGCCTCTGGTTTTATGTGGATCTCCTTGATCCACATATATTTGATCTTAGTACAAGGAGATAGGAATGGATCAATTCACATTCTTCTACTTGATAACCACCAGTTGTGACAGCACCATTTGTTGAAAATGCTGTCTTTTTTCCCACTGGATGGTTTTAGCTCCAATGTCAAAGATCAAGTGACCATAGGTGTGTGGGTTCATTTCTGGGTCTTCAATTCTATTCCATTGGTCTACTTGTCTGTCTCTATACCAGTACCATTCAGTTTTTATCACAATTGCTTTGTAGTACACCTTTAGGTCAGGCATAGTGATTCCACCAGAGGTTCTTTTATCCTTGAGAAGAGTTTTTGGTATCCTAGGTTTTTTGTTATTCCAGATGAATTTGCAAATTGCCCTTTCTAATTACTTGCAAAATTGAGTTGGAATTTTGATGGGTAATGCTTTGAATCGGTAGATTGCTTTTGGCAACATAGCCATTTTTACTATATTGATCCTGCCAATCCATGAGCATGGGAGATCTTTCCATATTTTGTGATCTTCTTTAATTTCTTTCTTCAGAGACTTGAAGTTCTTGTCATACAGATCTTTCACTTCCTTTGTTAGTATCATGCCAAGGTATTTTACATTATTTGTGACTATTGTGAAGGGTGTTGTTTCCCTAATTTCTTTCTCAGTGGGTTTATCCTTTGTGTAGAGAAAGAACTTTTACTTGTTTAAGTTAATTTTATATCCAGCTACCTCACTTAACCTATTTATCAGGTTTAGGAGTTCTCTGGTGGAATTTTTAGGGTCACTTATATATACTATCCTATCATCTGCAAATAGTGATATTTTGATTTCTTCCTTTCCAATTTTTATCCCCTTGATCTCCTTTTGTTGCTGAATTGCTCTGGCTAGGACTTCAAGTACTATGCTGAATAAATAGGGAGAAAGTGGGCAGCTTTTGTCTAGTCCCTGATTTTAGTGGGATTGCTTCCAGGTTCTCACCATTTACTTTGATGTTGGGTATTGTTTTGCTTTTATCATGTTTAGGTATGGGCCTCAAATTCCTGATCTTTCCAAGACTTTTATCGTGAACGGGTGTTGGATTTTGTCAAATGCTTTCTCCCCATCTAACAAGATGACCATTTGGTTTTTATCTTTGAGTTTGTTTATATAGTAGATTACATTGATGGATTTCCATATATTAAATCATTCATGCATCCCTGGAATGTAACCCACTTTGTCAGCATGGATGACTGTTTTGATGTGTTCTTGGATTTGGTTAGCAAGAATTTTATTGAGTACTTTTCATCGATATTCATAAGGGAAATTGTTCTGAAGTTCTCTATCTTTGTCGGGTCTTTCTGTGGTTTAGATATCAGAGTAATTGTGGCTTCGTAGAATGAATTGGGTAGAGTACCTTCTGCTTTTATTTTGTGGAATAGTTTGTGAAGAAATGGAATTAAATATTCATTGAAGGTCTGATAGAACTCTGCACTTAACCCATCTGATCCTTGGCTTTATTTGGTTGGGAAACTATTAATGACTGCTTCTATATCCTTAGGGAATATAAGACTGTTTAGATCAATACTCTGTTCCTGATTTAACTTTGGTACCTGGTATCTGTCTAGTAATTCATTCATTTCATTTCATCCAGGTTTTCCAGTTTTGTTGAGTATAGCCTTTTCTCGAAGGACCTGAAGGTGTTTTGGATTTCTTCATGATCTGTTGTTATGTCTCCCTTTTCATTTCTGATTTTGTTAATTAGGATGCTCTCCCTGTGTCCTCTAGTGAGTCTGGCTAAGAGTTTATCTATCTTGTTAATTTTCTCAAAGATCCAGTTTCTTGTTTGGTTGATTCTTTTAATAGTTTTTCTTGTTTCTACTTGGTTGATTACACCCAAGTTTGATTATTTCCTGTCCTCTACACCTCTTGGGTGAATTTGCTTCCTTTTGTTCTAGAGTTTTTAGGTGTGTTGTCAAGCTGCTAGTGTGTACTTTCTTTATTTTCTTTTTGGAGGCACTCTGAGCTATGGGTTTTCCTCTTAGAAATTTTTCCATTGTGTCCCATATTTGGGTATGTTGTGGCTTCATTTTAATTAACTCTAAAAGGTCTTTAATTTCTTTCTTTATTCCTTCCTTGACCAAGGTATCATTGAGAAGAGTGTTGTTCAGTTTCCACTTGAATGTTGACTTTCTATTATTTATGTTGTTATTGAAGATCAGCCTTAGTCCTAGGTGATCTGATAGGATGCTTGGGTTGATTTCAATATATTTTATCTGTTGAGGCCTGTCTTGTGACCAATTATATGGTCAATTTTGGAGAAGGTACCATGAGGTGCTGAGAAGAAGGTGTATCCTTTTGTTTTAGGATAAAATGTTCTGTAGATATCTGTTAAATCCATTTGTTTCACAACTTCTGTTACTTTCGATGTGTCCCTGTTTAGTTTCTGTTTCCACGATCTGTCCATTGATGAAAGTGGGGTATTGAAGACTCCTACTATTATTGTGTGAGGTGCAATGTGTGCGTTGAGCCTTACTAAAGTTTCTTTACTGAATGTGGCTGCCCTTGAATTTCGAGCAAAGATATTTAGAATTGAGAGTTCCTCTTGGAGGATTTTAACTTTGATTAGTATGAAATGTCCCTCCTTGTCTTTTTTGATAACTTTGTGTTGGAAGTTGATTTTATTTTATATTAGAATGGATACTCCAGCATTGTTGTTCAGGCATTTGCTGGGAAATTTGTTTTCCAGCCTTTCACTCTGAGGTAGTGTCTTTCCTTTTCCCTGAGATAGGTTTCCTGTAACCAGCAAAATATTGGGTCCTGTTTGTGTAGCCAGTCTGTTATTCTCTGTCTTTTTACTGGGGAATTGAGTCCATTGATATTAAGAGATATTAAGGAGAAGTAATTGTTGCTTCCTATTGTTTTTGTTAGAGTTGGCATTCTGTTCTGTGGCTATCTTCTTTTAGGTTTCTTGAAGGATTACTTTCTTTCTTTTTCTAGGGTGTAGTTTCCATCCTCCGATTTTTTCTTCCTGTGATTATCCATTGAAGGGCTGGATTTGTGGAAAGATATTGTGTGAATTTGGTTTTGTCATGGAATACTTTGGTTTCTCCATCTACGGTAATTGAAAATTTGGCTGGGTATACTAGCCTGGGCTGGCAATTATGTTCTCTTAATGTCTGTATAACATTTGCCCAGGATCTTCTGACTTTCATAGTCTCTGGTGAAAAGTCTGGTGTAATTCTAATAGTCCTGGCTTTATATGTTACTTGACCTTTTTCCCTTACTGCTTTTACTACTCTATCTTTATTTAATGCATTTTTTGTTCTGATTATTATGTGTCGGGAGGAATTTCTTTTCTGGTCCTGCCTATTTTGAGTTCTGTAGGCTTCTTGTATGTTCATGGGCATCTCTTTCTTTTGGTTTGGGGAATTTTCTTCTATAATTTTGTTGAAGATATTTGCTGGCCCTTTAAGTTGAAAATCTTCATTCTCATCTACTCCTATTATCTGTAGGTTTGGTCTTCTCATTGTGTCCTGGTTTTGACTTAGGATTTTTTTTTTTTGCATTTTGCATTTTCTTTAATTATTGAGCCCATGTTCTCTATGGAATCTTCTGTACTTGAGATTCTTTCTTCTATCTCTTGTATTCTGTTGCTGATGCTCACATCAATGATTCCAGATTTCTTTTCTAGGTTTTCTATCTCCAGCATTGCCTCACTTTGGATTTTCTTTATAGTGTCTACTTCCATTTTTAGGTCTTGGATGGTTTTATTCAATTCCATCACCTGTTTGGTCGTGTTTTCTTTCAATACTTTAAGGGATTTTTGTGCTTCCTCTTTAATGACTTTTACCTGTTTAGCAGTGTTGTCCTGTATTTCTTTAAGTGAGTTATTAAAGTCCGTCTTGATGTCTTCTACCATCATCATGAGATATGCTTTTAAATTCGGGTCTAGCTTTTCGGGTGTGTTGGTGTATCCAGGACTGGCTGAGGTGGGAGTAATGGGTTCTGATGATGGTCGGTGGTCTTGGTTTCTGTTAGTAAGATTCTTATGTTTGCCTTTCAATGTCTGGTAATCTATGGAGTTAGCTGGTATATTTGTCTCTGGTTAGATCTTGTTACTCCAGTGATTCTGGTAGCCTCTATCAGCAGACCTGGGACAAGAAATGATTATACATGTCGAAAATGGCTACAAAAATTGGTCAAAATGTCATAATAACAAACACTAGTTTTCATAATCTTCATCATCATAACTTGAGGCTGGCAATAACAAGTATAAGTGTATACACACATATTTAAACAAGAGTTTCATAGGCATATCACATCAACTGAGAAAAGGCACAAAATGAATTTACTCAGCCTCAGGTTTCTGATCTAGATTATAGCATCTGACGTAAACTCCTTCTGATTGAGTTCACAATAAATCCGACTGGAAGAGAGTTGGTTTTATCCTTGATATCTGAACCACTAGTTCACACGAAGGAAATGCATGTCTGTTATGGAGGTAATTTAGTTAACATACACTGTCAAAAGACAAGCAGTAATGTTGGTAAATCACCAAAAGCCTTCATATCCCTTCATTGACAATGTAAATGTAACCCAGCCTAATAGACATTTTCAGTCTAGAGCAAAGTTAATTTCTTTGTGTCCTTCAGTTATAGTCTACAAGTGCATTACTTTTATCCATGGGTTTTGACCATCTAGTCCTGGCCAAACAAACAAAAAACAAAAAAACAAACAAAAACAAAGAAAAAGACAAAACAAACAAGTAAACAAATACCCCTACTATTATAATTCGTATTGTTTCTGTTAAATCCCTGGCAAATAATTCACAGGAATCTAATCTATTCAAAGCACAGATATTTTCAAGTTATAACCTCACAGGCTTCATTAATATCCCTTCCTTATCATATAGCATACCTTTTAAGGTTGGTTTTATTCTTGAAGTGAGCAGTAATATTGTTACAATTTATTTGGAAGTATGGTTATACTTTGTTGTCTTTCAAAGGCTTTTCCAATCTAATCTTACTAGGTGGTTAACATTTTGTCATTCTATAAAATGAAGTCACTTTCCAGAAGATACGCAGGACAAAGCAACATCTCAAACCATCTCTGTATAACAAAAACTACAGTAACAAAAGCAATCTTCGTTTATCATTGTGAAAAGGTATTCTACTCAATTTTCAGCAAAGGTCACATGATACCAGAAATGTACAGCTAAAATGATAATGTATTTGAACAACCTCTGTCAATTTATTTGCTGCAAAGAACAAGTTTTGTTACAAAGCAACGATATGCAGTAATAACTTAACTAGTTCTCTCTAATCTTCAGACCTCCCTGAGAAATTAAACTTAATGTAATCTTTAGCTTCTTACATAGAGCATTCCTATATATAACCACCCCAATTAGCTCAGGAATACTCAATTAATCAGTTCAGGCATAGTGAACAACAGTGATCAATATGGCTATGATCCATCCTGATGTACTTGCTTATTACCTGGATCAGTTTGGCACTGGGTATCATTGTTCCTGAATCTATTGCCACTCTTTTCACTACAGGTTGGCTGGATAAATATATTCACTATTATTATAACCTATATTTGGAAGGAAATATAGCCATTGTATACTATGCAGAGTAGCAAATGCCCAAATCCTGAAAAGACTTTATTACATTTACCTTAGATGTTCTGTCATATATATATATATATATATATATATATATATATATATATATATATACACACACACACACACACACACACACACACACACATATATATATATATATATATATATATATATATATATATATATATATATATATAAAGGAATTATTTCCCCTGGAATTGAAAAATATTTCTTAGAAGCTTCTAAACACAAAATTAGACTTTGTAAAATCATTTCTTCCTTACAAAATCAAGATTCACAAAAATATCCCCTCATTAGACTTCCATTTACCCAAACAGACATATTCCCCAGCTTTCTATGATCACATAAATCAACCAATGTCTTTTCTACACATTGATGCATGAAAAGGCTTAGAAAAGCCACTATAATCCCATACTGGTCTCATGGTCCCTGCTGAATTATCCCTTTATTTACCACCTTTCTGAACACAGTTTAACACTAAGCAGTGAACTGTGCTTCAAACACAAAATTCCAGATCCATGGCTCCCTGAGTGGCATCTGTACTTCCTAAATTATTCTTCAGCCACTACTGAATAATATACCTTGTTATTAGCACTTCATGTTACCACTTCATCAGGGACTAAATAAAAGTAGAAATTAAAGACTTTCTAGAATGAAAATGAAGACACGGCATCCCGCAAATTATGAGACATAATGAACGCAGTATTAAGAGGAAAATTCAAAGCACTAAGTTCCTTTATAAAGAAATTTGAAGGATACTAATATAGCCACTTTACAACTCTTCTGAAAGCTCTAAAAACAAAAGATTCAAACATATCCAAAGCAGTAGAGGGCAGGGAATCAATTTAATGGCTGAAATCAGATAATTAGAACCAAAGACAAAAATACAAAGAATTATTAAAACTAAGAGTTGGTTCTTTGAGAAAATATACTATTAGACACTCTAAATGAAGGGCATAAAGAAAGTTTAAATTAAACACAATATGAAATGAAAATGAAGACATAACAATAGAAACCAAAGGAATTAAAAAATCACCATACATTACTACACATGACTATTCTCAACATAACTGGAAAATGTATTTGAAATTGATGATTTTATAGACAGATATCATGTCCTGGCATTCTTATATCAGGATTAGGCAAAATATTGAAACAATCCCGTAACAACTAAGGAATTAGTAGTAATTAAAAATTGCCTAAGCAAATACAGCACAGGGACAGATGATTTCAATGCACAATACTTTCAGACCTTCAAAGAAGACCTAATATCAATACATCAAACTATTCCATGAAAAAGAAACAGAAAGTACTCTAATTCCCTTTATTAGGCCACAGTTACTCTGATACATAAACTACACAAAGACCCGAGAAAGAAAGAGAACTTTAGAATGTTCTTGTTTATGAATTTCTATGCAAAAATACTCAATAAAATTCTCACAAACCAATTAAGTATACATCAAATAATCACTCACAATTATAATGTTGGTTTATTCCCAGTGATTCAATGACTATTCAATATAAGAAAATATATCAAAATAATAAACTTTGTAAACAAACTAAAGGAAAAAATAACATGATCAACTGATTAGATTCTGAAAGAGCCTTTGAGTACATGCAACACCCCTTCATGTTAAATGTTCTGAGTGATCAGGAATTCAAGGCATAATAAAAGAAATATATAAAAAAAACAATATCCAATATCAAATTAAGTGTGGAGAAACAAATATCAGTCACACTAAAGTCAGGGACAAGACAAAGTTGCACACACTTTTGAATCTATTATTTATAGTATTTAAAGTTCTAGCAAAACAACTAGAAAACAAAAAGATATAAATGGGTTACCAATTGTGAACAGGAAGAGAATCACGGTATTCCTATATAGAGATACTATGATAGTATACCAAAGCAAAAAACAAAATTCCACAAAGGAAACTTCTGTAGCTGGGGAAACACCTCAGCAAAGTGGCAGACAATAATGTTAACTCAAAAAAATCAACAGCCTTCCTTTATTAAAATGGCAATCAGGCTGAGAAAGCAATTACTGAAACAACAACCTGTACAATAACCACTGATATCATGTTGTAATTCTTACTCAGAAAGTAAAGGATCAGTATGAAAACTTCAAAACTTTGATGAAACAAATTGGAGAAGACATCAGAAAATGGAAAGATCTACCTAGCAATTGGATTGGTATGATTACATACTAAAAGTAGTCATCTTGCAAAAAAGAACCTACAGATTCAATGGAATCCCCATCAAAATTCCAACACAGTTCTTCAAAGACATGGAAAGAGCAATTCTCAACTTCATCTGAATAAACAAAAAATTTATGATGGCCAAAAAACTTCTCAACTATAAAATATCCTTTATTAGAATCACTATCCCTGACCTTTGACTGTACTAAAAAGTAAAGATAATAAAGATCACATGGGATTGGTACAGTGAAAGACTTTTCAATCAATTGAATAGAATAGATGACCCAGAAATAAACCTACTCATCCAAAGACACTTGAAGTTTGACAAAGAGGCCAAAAACACAGAGTGGAAAAAAAAAAATAAGTATCTTCAATATATTTTGATGGACTCCTTGTTGGTCTGTATGTAGAATAATGAGAAAAGATTCTTCTTCATCAACTTACACAAAGCTCAAATCCAAGACCTAGTACCTCCACATAAAACCTGTTATATTTAACCTAATAAATATGGAAGAAGAAATAGCCTCAAACTCATTAACACAAGGAGAAATTAAAATTTTCTAAGCAGACTTGCAATGGCTTAGGCCCTAATATCAACAATTGATAAATGGGAATTCATGAGGCTGAAAAGATTCTGTAAGGCAAAAGACACAGTCCATAGAACAAATTAGCAACCTACAGATTGGTAAAATATCTTCAATAACCCTATAACTGATAGAGAGCTAACATCCAAAATATATAAAGAACTCAAAAATTTGACCTTCAAAAATAAATAATCCATTTTTAAAAATGGAGTTCAGAGCTAAGCAGAGAATTCACAACAGAAGAATCTTGAGACTCGAGCCCCGGGCTACCTTGCCAGCAGAGTCTTGCCCAACACCCGCAAGGGCCCACACGGGACTCCCCACGGGACCCTAAGACCTCTGGTGAGTGGACCACAGTGCCTGCCCCAATCCAATCGCGTGGAACTTGAGACTGCGGTACATAGGGAAGCAGGCTACCCGGGCCTGATCTGGGGCACAAGTCCCTTCCGCTCGACTCGAGACTCGAGCCCCGGGCTACCTTGCCAGCAGAGTCTTGCCCAACACCCGCAAGGGTCCACACGGGACTCCCCACGGGACCCTAAGACCTCTGGTGAGTGGAACACAGCGCCTACCCCAATCCAATCGCGTGGAACTTGAGACTGCGGTACATAGGGAAGCAGGCTACCCGGGCTTGATCTGGGGCACAAACCCCTTCCACTCCACTCGAGCCCCGGCTACCTTGCCAGCTGAGTCGCCTGACACCCGCAAGGGCCCACACAGGATTCCACACGAGATCCTAAGACCTCTAGTGAGTGGAACACAACTTCTGCCAGGAGTCTGGTTCGAACACCAGATATCTGGGTACCTGCCTTGCAAGAAGAGAGCTTGCCTGCAGAGAATACTCTGCCCACTGAAACTAAGGAGAGTGCTACCCTCCAGGTCTGCTCATAGAGGCTAACAGAGTCACCTGAAGAACAAGCTCTTAACAGTGACAACTAAAACAGCTAGCTTCAGAGATTACCAGATGGCGAAAGGCAAAGGTAAGAATCCTACTAACAGAAATCAAGACCACTCACCATCATCAGAACGCAGCACTCCCACCCCACCTAGTCCTGGGCACCCCAACACAACCGAAAATCTAGACACAGATTTAAAAACATTTCTCATGATGATGATAGAGGACATCAAGAAGGACTTTCATAAGTCACTTAAAGATTTACAGGAGAGCACTGCTAAAGAGTTACAGGCTCTTAAAGAAAAGCAGGAAAACACAGCCAAACAGGTGATGGAAATGAACAAAACCATACTAGAACTAAAAGGGGAAGTAGACACAATAAAGAAAACCCAAAGCGAGGCAACGCTGGAGATAGAAACCCTAGGAAAGAGATCTGGAACCATAGATGCAAGCATCAGCAACAGAATACAAGAAATGGAAGAGAGAATCTCAGGTGCAGAAGATTCCATAGAGAACATCGACACAACAGTCAAAGAAAATACAAAATGCAAAAGGATCCTAACTCAAAACATCCAGGTAATCCAGGACACAATGAGAAGACCAAACCTACGGATAATAGGAATTGATGAGAATGAAGATTTTCAACTTAAAGGGCCAGCTAATATCTTCAACAAAATAATAGAAGAAAACTTCCCAAACATAAAAAAAGAGATGCCCATGATCATACAAGAAGCATACAGAACTCCAAATAGACTGGACCAGAAAAGAAATTCCTCCCGACACATAATAATCAGAACAACAAATGCACTAAATAAAGATAGAATATTAAAAGCAGTAAGGGAGAAAGGTCAAGTAACATATAAAGGAAGGCCTATCAGAATTACACCAGACTTTTCACCAGAGACTATGAAAGCCAGAAGAGCCTGGACAGATGTTATACAGACACTAAGAGAACACAAATGCCAGCCCAGGCTACTATACCCGGCCAAACTCTCAATTACCATAGATGGAGAAACCAAAGTATTCCACGACAAAACCAAGTTCACACAATATCTTTCCACGAATCCAGCCCTTCAAAGGATAATAACAGGAAAGAAGCAATACAAGGACGGAAATCACGCCCTAGAACAACCAAGAAAGTAATCATTCAACAAACCAAAAAGAAGACAGCCACAAGAACAGAATGCCAACTCTAACAACAAAAATAAAAGGGAGCAACAATTACTTTTCCTTAATATCTCTTAATATCAATGGACTCAATTCCCCAATAAAAAGACATAGACTAACAGACTGGCTACACAAACAGGACCCAACATTCTGCTGCTTACAGGAAACCCATCTCAGGGAAAAAGACAGACACTACCTCAGAGTGAAAGGCTGGAAAACAATTTTCCAAGCAAATGGACTGAAGAAACAAGCTGGAGTAGCCATTTTAATATCGGATAAAATCGACTTCCAACCCAAAGTTATCAAAAAAGACAAGGAGGGACACTTCATACTCATCAAAGGTAAAATCCTCCAAGAGGAACTCTCAATTCTGAATATCTACGCACCAAATGCAAGGGCAGCCACATTCATTAGAGACACTTTAGTAAAGCTCACAGCATACATTGCACCTCACACAATAATAGTGGGAGACTTCAACACACCACTTTCTTCAAAGGACAGATCGTGGAAACAGAAACTAAACAGGGACACAGTGAAACTAACAGAAGTTATGAAACAAATGGACCTGACAGATATCTACAGAACATTTTATCCTAAAACAAAAGGATATACCTTCTTCTCAGCACCTCACGGGACCTTCTCCAAAATTGACCATATAATTGGTCACAAAACAGGCCTCAATAGATACAAAAATATTGAAATTGTCCCATGTATCCTATCAGACCACCATGGCCTAAGACTGATCTTCAATAACAACATAAATAATGGAAAGCCAACATTCACGTGGAAAATGAATAACACTCTTCTCAATGATACCTTGGTCAAGGAAGGAATAAAGAAAGAAATTAAAGACTTTTTAGAGTTTAATGAAAATGAAGCCACAACGTACCCAAACCTATGGGACACAATGAAAGCATTTCTAAGAGGGAAACTCATAGCGCTGAGTGCCTCCAAGAAGAAACGGGAGACAGCACATACTAGCAGCTTGACAACACATCTAAAAGCCCTAGAAAAAAAGGAAGAAAATTCACCCAAGAGGAGTAGACGGCAGGAAATAATCAAACTCAGGGGCGAAATCAACCAAGTGGAAACAAGAAGAACTATTCAAAGAATTAACCAAACGAGGAGTTGGTTCTTTGAGAAAATCAACAAGATAGATAAACCCTTAGCTAGACTCACTAAAGGGCACAGGGACAAAATCCTAATTAACAAAATCAGAAATGAAAAGGGAGACATAACAACAGATCCTGAAGAAATCCAAAACACCATCAGATCCTTCTACAAAAGGCTATACTCAACAAAACTGGAAAACCTGGACGAAATGGACAAATTTCTGGACAGATACCAGGTACCAAAGTTGAATCAGGATCAAGTTGACCATCTAAACAGTCCCATATCACCTAAAGAAATAGAAGCAGTTATTAATAGTCTCCCAACCAAAAAAAGCCCAGGACCAGATGGGTTTAGTGCAGAATTCTATCAGATCTTCAAAGAAGATCTAATTCCAATTCTGCACAAACTATTTCACAAAATAGAAGTAGAAGGTACTCTACCCAACTCATTTTATGAAGCCACTATTACTCTGATACCTAAACCACAGAAAGATCCAACAAAGATAGAGAACTTCAGACCAATTTCTCTTATGAATATCGATGCAAAAATCCTCAATAAAATTCTCGCTAACCGAATCCAAGAACACATTAAAGCAATCATCCATCCTGACCAAGTAGGTTTTATTCCAGGGATGCAGGGATGGTTTAATATACGAAAATCCATCAATGTAATCCATTATATAAACAAACTCAAAGACAAAAACCACATGATCATCTCGTTAGATGCAGAAAAAGCATTTGACAAGATCCAACACCCATTCATGATAAAAGTTTTGGAAAGATCAGGAATTCAAGGCCCATACCTAAACATGATAAAAGCAATCTACAGCAAACCAGTAGCCAACATCAAAGTAAATGGAGAGAAGCTGGAAGCAATCCCACTAAAATCAGGGACTAGACAAGGCTGCCCACTTTCTCCCTACCTTTTCAACATAGTACTTGAAGTATTAGCCAGAGCAATTCGACAACAAAAGGAGATCAAGGGGATACAAATTGGAAAAGAGGAAGTCAAAATATCACTTTTTGCAGATGATATGATAGTATATATAAGTGACCCTAAAAATTCTACCAGAGAACTCCTAAACCTGATAAACAGCTTCGGTGAAGTAGCTGGATATAAAATAAACTCAAACAAGTCAATGGCCTTTCTCTATACAAAGAATAAACAGGCTGAGAAAGAAATTAGGGAAACAACACCCTTCTCAATAGTCACAAATAATATAAAATATCTTGGCGTGACTCTAACTAAGGAGGTGAAAGATCTGTATGATAAAAACTTCAAATCTCTGAAGAAAGAAATTAAAGAAGATCTCAGAAGATGGAAAGATCTCCCATGCTCATGGATTGGCAGGATCAACATTGTAAAAATGGCTATCTTGCCAAAAGCAATCTACAGATTCAATGCAATCCCCATCAAAATTCCAACTCAATTCTTCAACGAATTGGAAGGAGCAATTTGCAAATTTGTCTGAAATAACAAAAAACCTAGGATAGCAAAAAGTCTTCTCAAGGATAAAAGAACTTCTGGCGGAATCACCATGCCAGACCTAAAGCTTTACTACAGAGCAATTGTGATAAAAACTGCATGGTACTGGTATAGAGACAGACAAGTAGACCAATGGAATAGAATTGAAGATCCAGAAATGAACCCACACACCTATGGTCACTTGATCTTCGACAAGGGAGCTAAAACCATCCAGTGGAAGAAAGACAGCATTTTCAACAATTGGTGCTGGCACAACTGGTTGTTATCGTGTAGAAGAATGCGAATTGATCCATACTTATCTCCTTGTACTAAGGTCAAATCTAAGTGGATCAAGGAACTTCACATAAAACCAGAGACACTGAAACTTATAGAGGAGAAAGTGGGGAAAAGCCTTGAAGATATGGGCACAGGGGAAAAATTCCTGAACAGAACAGCAATGGCTTGTGCTGTAAGATCGAGAATCGACAAATGGGACCTAATGAAACTCCAAAGTTTCTGCAAGGCAAAAGACACCGTCAATAAGACAAAAAGACCACCAACAGATTGGGAAAGGATCTTTACCTATCCTAAATCAGATAGGGGACTAATATCCAACATATATAAAGAACTCAAGAAGGTGGACTTCAGAAAATCAAATAACCCCATTAAAAAATGGGGCTCAGAACTGAACAAAGAATTCTCACCTGAGGAATACCGAATGGCAGAGAAGCACTTGAAAAAATGTTCAACATCCTTAATCATCAGGGAAATGCAAATCAAAACAACCCTGAGATTCCACCTCACACCAGTCAGAATGGCTAAGATCAAAAATTCAGGTGACAGCAGATGCTGGTGAGGATGTGGAGAAAGAGGAACACTCCTCCATTGTTGGTGGGAGTGCAGGCTTGTACAACCACTCTGGAAATCAGTCTGGCGATCCTCAGAAAACTGGACATAGTACTACCGGAGGATCCAGCAATACCTCTCCTGGGCATATATCCAGAAGATGCCCCAACAGGTAAGAAGGACACATGCTCCACTATGTTCATAGCAGCCTTATTTATAATAGCCAGAAGCTGGAAAGAACCTAGATGCCCCTCAACAGAGGAATGGATACAGAAAATGTGGTACATCTACACAATGGAGTACTACTCAGCTATTAAAAAGAATGAATTTATGAAATTCCTAGCCAAATGGATGGACCTGGAGGGCATCATCCTGAGTGAGGTAACACATTCACAAAGAAACTCACACAATATGTATTCACTGATAAGTGGATATTAGCCCCAAACCTAGGATACCCAAGATATAAGATATAATTTGCTAAACACATGAAACTCAAGGAGAATGAAGACTGAAGTGTGGACACTATGCCCCTCCTTAGATTTGGGAACAAAACACCCATGGAAGGAGTTACAGAGACGGAGTTTGGAGCTGAGATGAAAGGATGGACCATGTAGAGACTGCCATAGCCAGGGATCCACCCCATAATCAGCATCCAAACGCTGACACCATTGCATACACTAGCAAGATTTTATTGAAAGGACGCAGATGTAGCTGTCTCTTGTGAGACTATGCGGGGGCCCAGCAAACACAGAAGTGGATGCTCACAGTCAGCTAATGGATGGATCATAGGGCTCCCAATGGAGGAGCTAGAGAAAGTAGCCAAGGAGCTAAAGGGATCTGCAACCCTATAGGTGGAACAACATTATGAGCTAACCAGTACCCCGGAGCTCTTGACTCTAGCTGCATATATATCAAAAGATGGCCTAGTCGGCCATCACTGGAAAGAGAGGCCCATTGGACTTGCAAACTTTATATGCCCCAGTACAGGGGAATACCAGGGCCAAAAAGGGGGAGTGGGTGGGCAGGGGAGTGGGGGTGGGTGGATATGGGGGACTTTTGGTATAGCATTGGAAATGTAAATGAGTTAAATACCTAATAAAAAATGGAAAAAAAAATAAAAATATATTAAAACATAAAAAAAAAAAAGAATCTTGAATGGCAGAGAAGCAATTAAACAAGTGTTCAAATTCCTTAGTCATTATTTAAATGCAAATCAAAACAACCCTGTGATTCTGTCTCACACCAATAAGAGTGGCTAAGATAAAAACTTCAAGTCACTGCACATGCTGGCAAGGATGTGGAGACAATGTAATACTCTTCGATTGCTGCTGGAATTGTATACTGCTACAACCACACTAGAGTTAAATTTGCCATCTCTTTAGAAAGTTGAAAATAGTTATACTTGAAGACCTAGCTATCACAATCCTGGACACTTACCCAAAGATGATTCACCATACCCAAAAACATGTGCTCCACTTTGTTCATCGTAGCCTTATTTGTAATAGTTAGAAGCTTAAAAAAAAAGTAGATGTCTTTCAACTGAAGAAGATATAGAAAATATGGTTCATTTACACAATAGAATACTATTCAGGTATTAAACATGAGGACATTATTATTGTTCCAGGCAAATGGAAGTAACTAAAACATATTGTCCTGTGGGAGGTAACCAAGACTGAAAATTCGAACCATGGTCTCTACTTACCAGTAAGTGTATATAAGTCAAAAAGCACAAAATTCCCTTATGCAAAACTCACAGATTGAATATAGTTTAACAATAATGAATGCCCAAGTAAGGATGCTTTAATCCCACTTAGAAGGGGAAATGAAATAATCATGACTTACAGAGAGAGGGAGAGACCAGAATGGGAGAATGGATTGTGTGTATGTGTGTGTGGGGGAACAGGATCAGGTTTGGGATTTGGGAGACAGGAGAGAACCCCACAGCCAGAGGGCCAGGAGAAATAATGAAAATGTGCAGCCTCCTTGGAGTCTCACATGACTCAATCGAATTACCTAAGCCAAAATGCCTAACAATTGGGAAGAATCCATCTCCAGTAGGTAGAGAGAGCCTTAAGTTCTGAGAAAGGGTTGCTAACCCACAGTCAACACTTGTGAAACAGAACTCTGACTTTCTAAAGAACTGCAGGGACAAAAATGGAGAAAAGACTGAAGACATGAACATAGTATGTTTTCCCTCTGAGAGGCTCTACAAGAAGGTGACTGAAACATTTGTACATCTTTACACCCAACTATTGGATTGAAGTCCAGCACCTTATGGTTGAATTAGGCAAAGGACTGAAGAGGCTGAATGGGTGTGGAACTCCATAAGGAGACCAGAAGTTTCAACTAACCTGGACCTCAGGAAACTCTCTGAAACTGAGCCATCTATCAGGCAGGATACATGGACAGGTATCAGGTCCCTGGCACTTGTAGAGCAGAGCACTGCCTGATGTGTCCTCAGTGGCTGAATATGTGCCTAATCCTCAAGAGAATTGAGTTATATAGGGAAGGGGAACTCCTGGACATGAGGAGCACCCTCTAGGTGGCAAGGGGAAGGATGTGTAAGATAAGCAAGTGTTGATCAAGGGACTTCATAGGGAAGGAAATGACCGAAATGTAAATAAATAAAATACTATTTTTTTGAGCTGTCAGTTTTCCTTAGAGAAAAGAATCCTTAGAATAGTAGAAGAATCATCACAGTGAATTTTTTTTCTTCTTTTTTTTTTTTTCTTTTGCAAAGAACACTCCTAAGATCATACCAGCTGCCTAGAAGAATGATAAAAATACAAAGCATCCTGGAAGAAACTTTGAAAATTTTGAATGTCCTGAAGGTTGTGACATATACTCCACATTCCTACCGATGTGTGGTTTTTACCTATACTGTGTGGTGCTTTAGTGATTTATTCATATTTGTTCATATAAATAAATCCTCACCTAGGATTTCTGGTATAAAATCCTAATACAATTTATGGTTCACAAAATAGTACTTTTTAGTGTGTGTGTGTGTGTGTGTGTGTGTGTGTGTGTGTGCAAGTGGGTACACATGTGTATATTGTATCTGGGGTTAAGAGTTATGTATATTGCATTTACCCAAGTAGTGTATTTTAATACAACAAAATTCAAGAAAATATGTAAACATTTTTAAAATTGAGACCCTATCACAATCTTAACATTATACTTTCTATTTTGTAAAGTAGCAGAATTATACAGAGAGTTCTTTCTTATAACATGCAATATGGACATACATTTCCTGCCAAGTTTTTCTAAAATGTTATTACCAAGTATGAATTTCACTGATCATTATTTTTGTTATAATATCTTTATGGAAACCAATGATTTACTTTAAATATATAGGCTTTTTATAATTATGAATTTAGAAGAGATTTTCAATAGCTTACTAAATTATAGATTACTCAGAACTACACACATGGAGCAATCCATGGCAAACATGCATTCCATCTATGAAAATAACATGATAATCATATAAAGTATTTGAGGACTAAACAGATGTAAATGATACTATTTTTCCAGTTACACTGTAGTTCTTAATCTTACACTTAATTTATAAATATAACTAAAATACTAATTAGTATACATTTTTATTGTTTTATTCAGTTATTCTCTACCCCATATTAATCTGTATTGTTAGCTTTTATGCACATTCAAAAGAGGGGATCTCTCCTTTTATTCACATGAAATTTCACCTAATAATTCATATAGCAGGTGAAAGTTTTAGAACATAATTCATGAAAATAGTATTAAGAATCAGCTTAAAACTATAAATGACATGTGAATAATATCTAGTGAATAATTCAAATTATTTCAATTATTATATAAACTAATACATTATAAGTAATTATGAAATTTCATTGTAACATAATAATATTTATTCCTCCTTTCTCTGTATAGCTTCTACCACTTTTCAATACAAACTTCTCCCAAAATTTGGCTTTGGTTTCTGATAATTCATGATGTATGATTAATGATGCTAGACTGTGCAAAGATTTAGGGCCATTACTAGACAGTGTATATTCTAGCATAAATCATGTCGTCAGAAAAGAATGAGTTTTCTTCCACATGCCCTCTCTACTTCTTATAGTATAAAGTATGTTTGAGAAGACCTAAAGAAGATCTCCAGAATATATGCCAGTGTTTTGAATTGTTGGTAATTGGGAGATTTTGTTTAGTAATTAGAATTTTAAGAACAGCATCCTATTGTAAAGATCGAAATTAGCAACACTTCTAAGTGATTGGCCATTAGTTTGTCTGCCTCCTATGCCAAGATATTTTCCATGTCTTGATGGTGAAGATGTTTTACTTAAGGTGGAGAACCCGGTTTGTTATTCTTTGTAGTTTAAACCATTATGCATTTCTTAACTAATTGCTATGTCTTATAACAATAATTATCTATGGCTAAAATTGAGAGAAGTCTATGTCGTAAAATATAAATATGAGTACAGAGTTATGCATTTTTGGGAATGAACACTAGGCAAAATAACAACAGATTTTAATGGACTCATTAAAATCCTCATTCCACTTTCACAGAATTATAATATAAATCATGGATCATCTTTATTATGCTCAGTAATCAAATTAAAACAGAAACAGTGGTACCACCATACTTTTTTATCATCCCATGTCCTGGAATATCATATTACAAAGAAATATAGTTATTTGTTCTTTATAAAATTTTTGCAGAACTAGAAAAATAAAAAGGGATTGATTTTTAATTTCTATATGTATGTACTATTAATATGGTAATATTTTTATAGAAAGTTACAATTACACAAAATTAATACAGGTAGGTCGATAATACATGAAATAATTTGCAAAGCCGAGTACCAATTTTCAGATACCTGACAGTTTTATAATTATAAAACAAAAACAAAAAACTGTCGTTATAAGTATAAAAGTGTTGGATTATACAGATTGACCCAATAAACTGAGGTGCAGGTCATGTGTTTGGTTTGTATTATACAGTATATGTTCTACATTGTTTACACAATAGAAACTTCATATTTCAACATAACACTTGATGAGTTGAAAGCAGATTATAATTATGTAGATAAGTTTGGTATATTATATAAGTGGTTAAATTTATATTATATTTTCAGTTTTAGCATGTGGTTTCTTGAACATGTGAGAAGAATTTTTCCGTGGTCATAAAAAATAATATAACATTTTGGGGCAAAGATGCAAAGAAGAAGCCCTGCACTTGAAGACAAGATACAGAAAACTTCCACAGCAACCATAGTCTTACCTTTGGTGCTATGGTAGACAGGGATGAAAGTGATCCAGACACTGCAGAACACCAGCAAGCTGAATATCAGGAGCTTGGCTTCATTGAATGTATCAGGCAGATTACTGGCCAAGAAAGCTACAGTGAAACTTGCTAGAGCAATAGAGCCCATGTAACTAAGGACAAAGTAGAAGGCAATCACTGAACCTTTGTTGCAAACAATGATGATGTGGCCATGTACCATGTGTAGATCAGCATCAACAAATGGAGGGGAAGTTCCCAGCCAGACTCAACAGAGAATCAGCTAAATCATGGTGCATATAAGAATGATGTATTTGAGTGCCCCAGCCACAAGCAGTCATCTCATTCTTCCTGGGACAGTGACCTTGAAGGACAGTACTAGAGTAATTGTCTTGGCCAAGATAGTAGAGGCAGCCACAGTGAAAGCAATGGCAAAAGTGGTCTGCTGCAGGATACAGATGACTGTAGTGGGATGACCAATGTAAAGCAAGGAATAGATAAAACAAAATATGAGGGAGATGAGTAGGACATAACTGAGAGTTTGGTTATTGGCTTTGACTATGGGAGTTTCTCAGTGTTTCAGGAAGATGCAGAGTACAACAGATGTAAGGACAGAGAAGCATAGAGCAAAGCCAGCCAGAGCCTTTCCCAATGGGTCTCTATAATCTAAAATAGCCACAAATTTTTGGAGACAGAGAGTATGGTCTTCATTGGCATATTGATCTTCTGGACACTTCAAACACTGATCCATATCTACTATAGAAAGGAAAGTGTTATCAGATATATTTATTCATTATCATTTACAAGAAATACTGAATTAATACATTGGAAAAATATTTAAATTAGACTTGCATCTTATGCTATATTTAAATTTAGGTTTGGAAACTATAGCATTTCGTACAAATTCTAATGCTTATCATCTTTATGCAAAATTTGTTTATAATTATCATAAATATTCAAGATATTTATAGTATATTTCAAAAACTCATACCATCATGTAATTTTCATGTTTCCATAATTACATATATTAGCTTGATCATTATGGAAACAAACTTTTGTAATATAATTATGCTCAATATTATGTAAAAATAAGTAATAATGGGCTGTGTCCATATATCTTAATTTTATTGATCAGTAACTCTTTTGTTCTACATGTGGTCTCACGTTTATTGTTGGACCAATAAATAATATCCACTCCATATCTTGGAAAATAATATATGGTCAACATTTTACTAAAACATTTTTATCCTTAACTATGTTCCCAATAATTTCCTTACACATAAAAATAAGAATAGTCCTTACTGTATGAAAGCAACAGACACAACTAGAGATAATTAAAGTAAAATTAAGAGTGTTGGATCTTGTCTAATGAATATAGTTATAAAGTTGATTTCTCACTTAAAACATTACAGATTGTAACAGTTAGTAGATAAAAATTTGATGTGACCTTATATTTTGTATTTTCAAAGAAGATCACTAATACACAACATAAAATCACAACAAAAGAGAATCTTAAACATAATCTGGTTGAGAACCAAAGCAATAAGCATAACAAAGTAGAGTAGTACAAGATTATCAGGCAATAATCTTACATAGGGAACTAATTACAACCAGGGAATGTGGAGATACTTTCCTAGATGGAGGATACCCACGAATTGTCCTAAAATAATAAAATAGTATTCCCCCAAATCACAAAAATAATACTATACAGACTAATTTATTGTACTTTAAAATATTTTATATACAGAAAATCTTTGTATGCAACAGCAATTAAAAATCAGTCATAAATTTAAAGGCAGTAAAGAGGGTTAATTTTGTAGGAAGGATAGGGAAAATTAAATACACAAATATTCAAGTCTTTATAAATAATACAAAGAAGTAAAATCCCCTGGTCAACCATAGGCCATGCCTACAAAAAGTACATGTAGTTGTCTGTAGATTTTAGCCACCCTATCTATTACCTCATGTATAATTCTCAGATCTCACCTAGGATTGTAATAAAATAACTATAGTAGCTTTATTTCAAAACAGTCCATGCTTCCTGTGGATCTATCAATCCATCACCGTAGCCTTCCATTAACCGGCAATAAATACTAGCAAGCTTTACCCATGAACACACTAGAAGAGCAGACAAAAATCAGCCAACCCACACTCTGAAAATATGCACATATACCAGAAGCCAGGGAGTAATAACCCACACAACCACGATAAATGCAGGAGTCAGCTGGTAGACCTATAATCAGCAAAAATTTAAATACGTAGATATAAATAAATAAATAAATAAATAAATAAATAAATAAAATACAGGGCAATGTGCCTCCTACCATGGCGGGTCCTGATCTTCTAGCAAAGTTAAGTATAACCAAAAGGCTATAGAAGTACGTATAAATTTGATGATTAGTATGGTCTTTGGGTAAAAAAAAGTTGCTTGAAGAAATTTGGTCCATCCTTTCGTCTCAGCTCCAAATTCTGTCTCTGTAGCTCTTTCCATGGGTGCCTTGATCCCAATTCCAAGAATGGGTAAAGTATCCACATCTTGGTCTTTGTTCTTCCTGAGCTTCATGTATTTCACAATTTGTATCTTATATCTTGGGTATTCTAAGTTTGAGGGCTAATATCCACTTATCAGTAAGTACATATCATGTGAGTTCTTTTGTGATTGAGTTACCTCACTCAGGATGATGCCCTCCAGGTCCATCCATTTGCCTATGGATTTCATAAATTCATTCTTTTTAATAGCTGAGAAGTACTCCATTGTGTTAATGTACCACATTTTCTGTATTCATTCCTCTGTTGAGGGGCATCTGGGTTTTTTCCAGCTTCTGGCTATTACAAATAAGGCTGACCCTCTAGAGGCTGCCAAACCCGGAGATCCATTCCATAATCAACCTCCAAGTGTTGACACCATTGCACACACTAGCAAGATTTTGCTGAAAGGGCCCTGATATAGCTGTCTCGTGTGAGACTATGCCGGGGCCTAGCAAACACAGAAGTGGATGCTCACAGTCAGCTATTGGATGGATCACAAGGCCCCCAATAGGGAACTGGAGAAAGTACCCAGGGATCTGTTGGGATCTGCAACCCTATAGGTCGAACAACAATATGAACTAACCAGCACACCCCCAGAGTTCATGTCTTTAGCTGCATATGTACCAGAAGATGGCCTGGTCGGCCATCAGTGGAAAGAGAGGCCCATTGGTCGTGCAGACTTTATATGCCTCAGTACAGGGGAATGCCAGGGCCAAGAGGTGGGAGTGTGTGGGTGGGGGAGTGGGTGTGGGGGACTTTTGAGATAGCATTGCAAATGTAAATGAAATAAATACCTAATAATAATAATAATAATAATAATAATAATAAAGGAAATTTGGTCAACAGAAACAATGATATTAAGAAATTAAAATTCCTATACAAGACAATAGAATAAACGATTACTCTGTTGTTGAAGGAAACAAATGAATGTTTTTCAGACCTGAAAAAGGAACGAGAAACAGTAAAGGAAACACAATCTTAGGAAATATCTGGAATAAAAAAAACTGAGGAATGCAAGCAAGACACCTTTTCCCAATAAAATACAAATGATGGAAGAGAGAATTTCAGGCATTGAAGTCATTATAGAAGAAATTGATATAACAGTCAAAGAAAACATTAAATATAAAACTCCATGAGAGACAACATTCAAGATATATAGGACTATGAACATCCAGATTAAAAATATTAGGCATAAAGTATGTAGCATACCAGCTCAAATGCCAAGAAAACATTTTTAACAAAACCATAGAATTGACTATTCCTTACCTGAAAGGAAGACAAATATAAAGACACAAGAAACCTGCAGAACAACAAATATATCAGATCAGAAAAGAAATTAACATTGACACATAATAATCAATGCACTGATAGAAGAAAAAAATAAAACAGATAAAATTAAAAGAACAAATTAGAGTTATAGAAGAGAGTGACGTTTCTGAAATAAAAGGCCCAGCAAAAATCTTCATCAAAAATATAGAACAATCTTCCCTAACCTATAAAATGTGATGCCCAGAAAAGTACAAGATGTCTACAGAACACCAAACAGATGGGACCAGAAAAGCAATTCCTCCCATCACATAGTAATTAAAATGTAAAATTCACTGGACAAATAAAAAAAATATTGAAAATGGTAAGGGGAAACATCAAGTAACAAATCAATGTTTACTCATTAGAATTACACCAGAGTTCTTAACACAGATTCTAAAAGTCAAAGATCTTGGAAAGGTGTCACACAGACCCTAAGAAAGGAAAAATGCTAGCCTATGCTAATATACTCAGGAAAACTATCAAATACCAAAGAAGAATAAATCAAGGTATTCCAAAACAAAACCAAATTTAAACAATACATTTCCACAGTCAGGTCTTACAGAAGATAATAGAAGAAAAAGACCAACACATGTAGAGAAACAACACCCAGGAAAATGGAAGAAACTAATCTCTCAACAACACCAAAAGAAGAGAGCCACATATGCACATATCTACCTCTAAAAAGGAAAATAACAAGAAGCAACAACTGTTGGTCCTTAATATCTCTCAAAATTAATGGACTTAATTACCCAAGAAAAAGACATAGACTAACAGACTGGACATTTAAACAGGACCAGCATTTTGCTTCATGAAGGAAACATATACCTCAATGACAAAGACACATACTACTTCAAAGGGAAAGATTGGAATATATTTCCCAGGCAAATGGCCATAAGAAAAAAGCTGGGATAGAAATTCTAGTATCCAATAAAATAGATTTTCAATCGAAAGTTATCAAAAAAAGATGTGGACAAATTCTACATATTGATTAAAGCAAAAACCCAGCAGGAGGAGCACTTGAACATCTGGAATATCTGTGCCCCAAAAGCGATGGCACCCACATTGGTAAAAAAAATATAAGGAAGCCAAAGCACACATTGAACATACCTTACACAATAATAGTTGGAGACATTGAACACTCTACTTCCACCAATAACCAATCATGGAAACAGAAACAAAACAGATACTCAGTGAAACAAAGAGAAGATATAAACCCAATGGACTTAATATGTGTCTACAGATTATTTCACCCTAAAAAAAATAATATACCTTCTTCTCAGAACCTCAGAGTAATGTCTCAAAAAATAGACCATATAATCAGACACAAAACAAGCCTCAACCAATAAAGCCAATTGAAGTAATCACATGCATTCTATCAGATCAGCATAGACCAATTCTGCACTTCAACAACAACAATACAACAGGACGCCCACATATACATGGAAGGTGAACAACTATCCACTCAATAATAACTTGGCCAAGGAAGAAATAAAGAAAGAAATTAAAGGATATTTAGAATTTAATGAAAATGGAAGTAAAACGTACCCAATCTTATTGGCCACAATGAAAGCATGGATAAGCAAAACTTCATAGCTCTGAGAGCCTCCAAAAAGAATTTGGCGAGAGCATATCCTAGCAGCTTAACAACACAACAGGAAGCTCAAATACAAATCAAAGAAAATACATATAAGAGGAGTAGACAATAGGAAATAATCAAACTCAAGGCTGAAGCTATCCAAATAAAAACAAAGAGATGTACTCAAAGAATCAACAAAACCAGGAGGTGATAAATTGAGAAAATCAATAAGATAGATAAACCCTTAGCCAAAATAATCAAAAAGCACAGAGACCATATTCAATTTAACAAAATCAGAAATGACTATAGAGACATAACAACAGAAACTGAAGAAATAAAAAACTTACCAAACCCTACTACAAAAGCCTATACTCAATAAAACTGGAAAATTTAGATGAAATGGATTATGTTCTAGACAGATACCAGGTGGCAAAGTTAAATCAGGATCAGAGAAACTATTAAAGAATCAACAACTCTCAAGGAAATTGAATCAGTTTGTAATAGTGTACAAAGAATAAAATCCCCAGGAACAGCGTGTCTTTGTGCAGGATTAATTCAGACTTTCACAAAAACACCTAATACCATTACTTCTCACACTCTTTCATAGAAAAGATGCAGGAGAAGCACTACCCAATAGATTCAATTAATCTACAGTTAAACTGATATCTTTATCACACAAAGACCAAAAAAGAAGAAAGAGAGTATAAAAACATTTTTCTTCATGAGTATTGATGTAAAATACACAATAAAATTCATGCAAACTGAATACAAGAACATATCAAAATGATCATTCACTATGATCAAGAAAACTTCATCCCATTGATGCAGGAATGGCTCGACATATGAATGGATATCCGTCTACATAATACAGTATATAAACAAACTTTAAAAAAAAATCCACAATGTGGTCATCTCATTTGATTCTGAAAAAGTCTTTGACAAAATACAAGAGCATTTCTTGCTTTAACTATTGGATAAACCTGGAAATCAAGGGTCATACCTAAATATAATAAATGCAATATAGAACAAGCCAATGGCCAACATCCAACTAAATGATGAGAAACTTGAAGCAACCCCACTAAAATCAGGGACAAGTCAATGCTGTACACTCTCCCCCATCTATTAAATATAGTACTTGGAATTCTAGCCATAGCAATTAGACAACAAAATTATATTAGCATAATACAAATTGGAAAAGAGGGAATCAAGACAACAGTATTTGTAGGTGATATGATACTGCACATAAGTGTTGAAGAATGCAATTGACTACAAAGGTCATGTTCACGTGGATCAAGAATCTCTTCATAACCAGATAAAGTGAATCTAATTGAAGAGGAAGTGGGAAAGAACCGCAAATACATTGGAAGGGAGGAAATTTCCTGAACAGAAAACCCAAGCTTATGCTCTAAGATCAAGATTTGAGAAATGGGACCTCATAAAATTGAAAAGCTTCTATAAGGCAAAGGACATTGTCAATATAAGAAAATGGTAACCAACTGATTAGGAAAAGACCTTTAATTGCCCAACATCTAAAATGGGCTAATATCCAAAATTTACAAAGATCTTAATACTTTAGACTCCGGAGAACCAAATTACTCTATGAAAATGGGAAACAGAGATAAACAGACAAATCTCAAATTAGGTATCTCAAATGGCTGAGAAGCACTTAAAGAAGAGCTTGCTGTTATGCATCTGATGCAGTTTTCTGAGAGGTTCTGACAAAGGCTAGCAAATACAGAAGTGGATGTATGCAGCTAAACATTGGACAGAGGAGATGGTCCAGAGTATGGGACTCAGAGAACGGACTAATGGAGCTGAAGGATTTGCAACCCATATATAGAATAATACCACCCAACCAGATACCCCAGAGATCCCAGGATCTAAAACATCAACCAAAGGGTACACATGGTAGGGACCATGGCTCCAGCCACATATGTAGGAGAGGATGGCCTTGTTGTACATTCAATAAGAGGAGATGCCCCTGGTCCTGAAAAGGCTCAAAGCCCTTCCTGGAAGGGAGTGCAGGAGTGGATGAATGGGGGAGCATCTTCATAGAAGCAGGGGAAGAGAGAATTGGATAGGGGGTTTTGTAGGAGAAACAAGGAAAGGTGATAACATTTGAAATTTAAATACATAAAATATCATGTAAAATTAAAAAAAAATGTTCAATATCCTTACTCATCAGGAAAATGCAAATCAAACAAATCTGAAATTCTGCTTCACACCCATCAGAATGGCTAAGATCAAAAACTCAAGTTACAGCAAATGCTGACAATATTATGGAAAAACTGGAACACTCTTCAATTGCTGCTGGGATTGCAAAATGATACAACCATTCTGAAAATAAGTCTGGTGGTTCCTCAGAAAATTGCAAATAATTTTAACTGAGGCTCCAGTTATACAGCTTCAGGGTATATACACAAATGACGCTCCAACATATAGCAAGGATACATGTTCCACTAAGTTCATAACAATAATATTCATAATAAGCAGAATCTGAAAACAACCTAGAGGTACTCTCAACAGAGGAATGGGTTCAGTAAATGTTGTATATTTACACAATGGAATACTACTTAGCTATTAAAAATAATCACTTCACAAAATGCAGAGGCCAACAGATGGAATGTAAAATTATCATCATTTGTGACATATCACACACACACACACACACACACACACACACACCATATAATCTATTATATTTGGATATTATCCAAAAAGAGCCTGGGAAATTCCCACTATACAACTCTTATACCACATGAAACCCAAGAAGAAAGAAGAACACACCAAAGTGTGGATGCTTCAGTCCTACTCAAAGGGGGAAATAATCTTTGGAAGTAGAGGGAGAGAGGGATCTGGAAGGGAGGGAGGAGGGGTAGGGGAAAAGAGTGGCAGGACATATAAGTACTGAGATAGAGGAGTACAGAGGTTCATAAATTTGTAAGGAGAGTAGCAGTTGAGGAAGAGTAACTGGGTTTAGCCACTAGAAAGTTCCAGATGCCAGGGACCCAAGAGGTTCCCTGGACTCAATAGGGAGGACATTATCTGAAATACCTAACAAATTGGAGATTGATCCTATAGAGACAACATAGTAGATAGATAGTGGATAGTAATGACCACAATTGAACAATGGGTCCACAAACCCACCTGAAAAATATTACTCCCGAATCCCGCTTGATAAAAGGAGGTGCAGTGGCCAAGAGTGGAGCAGAGATTCAAAGAAATGCTATCCAGAGACTGCCCCACCTATGCGTCTATCCCTTCTGTAGACACCAAATCCAGACACTATTGCTGATGCAAAGAAGCACTTGCTGATAGTAGCCTGACAGAGCTGTAACAGAGAATTTCAGCTAGAGCCTTACAAATACAGATGCAGATACACACAGCTTCTTCTACATATTCAAAGGAGTAGACAATTTATCTAGAGAAAAGTTTAAAATGAAAAATACTGGAATTAAATAATCTTATGAATCAAATTAATATAGCAAATATATACAGATCATTATGCTAAACATTAAAGAATAAACGTCTTTTTAAACTACTCACACAGTTTTCTCAAAAATCTACCTGCTCAGAAACAAGGCAAATCTCAAAATATCCAGGAAAATTTAAAAAACTCATTACACTCTACCAGATCACCATGTAGTAATGATGGGTATCATATACAAAGGGAACAATAGAAAACTTACAAACTCATAGGGGATAAACAACTCTTAGTTTAATGAAATGATGGATCAAGACAAAAATTTTAAAAAATGTAGAATTTCTAGATTTAGCGAACATTTGTACACAACAATCTCAAATATATGGGACACAATGAAAGAGCTATTAAAAAAAAGTTAATAGCACTAAGTATTTACTCAAGAAATTAGTGTGATCACATACTGGCAAGTTAACAGCCCATCTAAAAGTTCAGCAACAACATGAAAATGTTTAAATATACCTAAGGAAATTAGATGGCAATAAATTATGAACATGAGGCATGAAATCAATAATATAAAAGGATAATAACAGAAAGATTTAGAAAATATACAATTTTAGAATATTCAACCAGATAGACTGACCATTATCCAATGAATAAAAAAGTCATAGAAAAAAATCAAAAAGAGTAAATGAATATATAAATAAATAAGTAAATAATGAAAAGAGAAAATAGCAGACACTGATGGGAATTATTAAGACACACTTTAAAATTAGCATTCCATAAAATCTAATAAAATCTAACAAAAATGATTATTTTTCTGATATGTAACACTTACCAAAGTGAAATCATGGCCAGACATGCAATTTACATAGACCAATGTCCCCCATTGAAATAGAACCACACATTTAAATTCTCCCAAACTCAACAGAACCTAATGTTTAAATTGCTTTTAAGTAAAAATTCAACCAGAATTTCAAAGACATAACACCAGAACCTCCTAAATTATTCTACAAAATAGATACAGAAGGATTATTTCCCAGCTCAATTTTTGAATCTATAGTTACCTTAACACACAAGCTACACAGAATTCCATTGGAGAGAGGGAATTATAGATTAATTTCTCTAAAAAATAAATGTTAAATTATTAGGGATCCATCCCATAATCAGCTTCCAAACGCTGATACCATTGCATACACTAGCAAGATTTTGCTGAAAGGACCCAGATATAGCTGTCTCTTGTGAGACTATGCCAGGGCCTAGCAAACACAGAAGTAGATGATCACAGTCAGCTATTGGATGGGTCACATGGCCCCCAATGGAGGAGCTAGAGAAATTACCCAAGGAGATAAAGGGAACTGCAACCCTATAGGTGGAACAACAATATGAACTAACCAGTACCCCAGAGCTCTTGTCTCTAGCTGCATATGTATCAAAAGATGGCCTAGTCAGCCATCACTGCAAAGAGAGGCCCATTGGACTTGCAAACTTTATATGCCCCAGTACAGGGGAACGTTAGGGCCAAAAAGGTGAAGTGGGTGGGTAGGGGATTGTGGGGGGTGGGTATGGGGGACTTTTGGGATAGCATTGAAAATGTAAACGAGGAAAATACCTAATTAAAAAAGAAAAAAAACCTAAAATTGAATAAAACAAAACATAGAAATCAAAAAAATTATTCAATAAAATACTTGCAAACCAAACTCAAGAACACATCAGAAATATTATCCAGCTCATCATGATAATTACTTGCATAATTCTTAATGCAATAATCATACCTAAAGATTCTAAAGGCAATTTACAGCAAGTTTAAAGCCAAGATAAATATTGGCATCATTCCTAATATATGAAAAACACCTAAAGTTTCTATAGACAATTTATAGCAAGGTTGTAGGCAGCCAAGTGTGGATCCCTCAGTCCTTCTTAGAAAGCAGAACATAATATACTTGGGATCAAATACAGAGGCAAGGTGTGAAACAGAAACTGAAGGAAAGGCCAAACAGAGACTACCCCCTGTGGGGACCCATCTCATATACAGACACAAAACCCAGAGGCTATCTTGGATGCTGAGAGTGTGTGCTGACAGGAGTCTGATATACCTATCTAGTGAGAAGCTCTGCCAGAATGTGACAAATACAGAGACAGAGAGGTTCACAGGCAACCATTGGACTTAGCACAGGCTCCCCGGTGGAGGAGTTAGAGAAAGGACTGAAGGATCTGGAGGGGTTTTCAAAACCATAGGAAGAGCAATATTACCAACCAATCATACCACACAGAGCTTGAGTAAACATGGAGGGACCCATGGTTCCAGCAGTACATGTAGCAGAGGATGGCCTTATTGGGCATCAATGGGAGGAAAGGCCCTTAATCCTGTGAAGGCTCATTTTCTCAGTGTAGAGAAATGCCAGGGTAGGAAGTTGGGTGTGGGTGGGTGAAAAGGTAAACATCCGTATAGAAGCAGGTGTGGGAGATGAAATAGAGGCTTTCTGGGGGAAAACAGGAAAGGGGCTAACATTAAAATGTAAATAAAGAAAATATATAATGAAAATTAAAACATGTTATAACAACATTTAAATATAAATTTCTATTTTAATAATAATATCAAAAATAATTAATAATAAACATAATAACAATTTATATTAATAGCCATTACTCATATTGGTAACAATTTGGGCCAAGAGATATATACCTCCTTTTAATGATGTGAGTGTGAACTTATAGAAAAACTATGGAAATCAATATGGAAATTAATAAGAAAATTGGGATTAGATTTAACATCAAACCCAGCTTTAACACTTTTACATATGCACCAAAAATATATTCTAATTACCACAATGACATTTGTTTTATTAAGTTCTTTTTAGTTTTATTTAAAAGAACCAGAAAATGAAGACAACTTAGATGTACTTCAACTCAAGAAAGGATAAAGAAAATATACTACATCTACACAACACAGGATGACTCACTTGCTTAATATAAATGACATCATGAAATTTATTGTCTAATGAATGGAACAAGAAAGATATCAACCTGAATAAAATAACCCATTTTCAGAAAGCAAATATAGTATATATTGCCTCAAAAATTGGATAATCACTGTTCAATAAATGGTAAGACGCTAAAATGCACAAGCCCAGTGAGCTATGTAAAGAAGTCTGAACAGAGAAAGATGCATCTCTCTGGGAAGAGGAAATAAGTCATTATTGTTATTGGAGATCAAAAAAGACAGGATAGGAAGTGGTCTTTGATAGGTTATGTAGAGACAGTGGATGGAGAAAAAGGGCTGGGTTTGGAAAGTATTTGTTGGGCAGTGTGGAAATATAGTTCAGTGGAACTTTCCTGGATATATAAGGATGATCCTATTGAGGACTACACTTAGCAAAGAATATAGAGACTGAACTGACCATCTTTGGAAACTAGGCAATTGGTATGAATATATAAATTTTGGCTGTCGTTTTGGTGGAGTTGTTCCCATGAACACACATAAACAAGGCAGACTGATGGTAGAACAGAATTTCATCATTTGAAATTTGAGAGTGTCCCCTGCCACCCTATTGCTGAGGACAGTTTCCTGTTAGGTTATTGAACGTGAGGAGGTTTAACTGCTGTGGAGTAGAATATAGCACTCACCCATATTATAGTCTCTTTGCCATGATCATGTATTCTTCAGGTTATGACATACTTAGATCTCATGTTAACGCTAACCTGCCATCAGTGAAATGCAAATCAAAGAATCCTGGGATACCATTTTACACCTGAGAAAATGGGTATAATAAAAATTTATCTCAGGTTCTGGCACATGATGTCAAGACCATGTAGAAAGAGAAAAAGCTCCTCCATTTTGGTGGCAGTGCACAATTGTACAAACATTTTGGTAATCAATTTGATATTTTCTCAGAAAACTAGGAATGTGGCTATTTTATTACCAAGCTATATCCCTCCTGGTAATATACTCAGAAGTTGCCCCAATCAACCAAAGAGAGATTTGTTCAACTATGTTCATCTCAGCTTTTTTCAAAATACCCAGAAACTGGAAACAAGCAAGATTTCCCTCAACTGAAGAAAGAATAATAATAATAAAAAATAGGGCATACCTACACAGAATAATACTATTCAGCTAGCAAAAACCCCCACATCTTGGAATATTCAAGCAAAAGAATGAAATTTTAGTATAGCTTCCTGATATAGGCCAGAGTAAAAAAGACATGGGTCTTATGTACTCATTTACACATAGACATTAGTCATAAATTTCAGCATAACCATACTACAATCCACTGACCCTCAGAAAATGGATAATAAGGTGTTTGCAAATGAGGATGTACAAATACTTCACAGAAGTTCCAAGAAAATAGTCTTAGGCAGTAAGTTAACATAGAGAAAGTTGTTGAAGTGGGAGTAAGGGGGAAAAGGATGGTGTAAAACTATGGGGTGAGAGGTCAGAGAGGCCTGGGAGTGAGAATGGAAATTGAAGAGGGGCTGCTCTGGGACTAGCCGGAGGCCTGAGAAAGGTAAGGATACAGGGAATATACAGTGATGACAGTAACTAAGGTTCTAAATAGAAATGGATATATAAACTTAATACGCTACCTTCTGTAGATAGGCAGAACTTCAAGAGGAAGGAACCTTAACCAAATATACGTCATGATAATTTACAGGGATAAAGATGGAGCAGAGTCTGTGGAACTTGCCAACCAATGATTTTCCCAAAATCTATGATGGAGTCAAAGTCTGCCACTATTAATATTAATAGTACTGTTATGCTTGCAAACAGAAACATATCAGAACTCTCCCCTGATGGGCTTCATATAGCAGTAGGTATAAATAGATGGAGAAATCAACAGGGTATGTCATGATGAATTTATCTAGTATTCTATAAGTTTTGGAATACACATAGGTGAGCTAGAAGAGTCAAGGACACTACAAGAACAAACTTCAGCATCAAACAACCTGGGCCTCTAGAAATCATGAAGACTAGACCACCAACTAGGGAGCATGCCAATACTGGAACTAGGCTCCCTAACATAAATAGCAACTGTACGGCTTTTTCTTCATTTGGGTCCTGTCACAAGAGAAGCAAACTCTGTCTCCATCTTAATTTCCTGCAATGGGATTTTATTTCCCTACTTGGGCTGCCATATTGGGCCTCAGCACTAGTCCTTCTTTGAACATATAACACATGGTGGAGCAGTATCCAAGGGGAATCTTTCCTTCTCTAATGGGAATATTAGGGTATATGAGGGGTATGAATTTGTAAAAATGGGACTGGCAGAAGAGGAGGAATGGGGGAATATGAGTAGACTGTAAAGTGAATAAAAGGTGAAATATTGTAAATGCATAGTATTCTTTTAAAAATAAAATTGAAAAGCAAAAACATGTCATAATGCAGTAATCTTTAGTATTCTAAAGAAATATTCGAGAAAAATATCATTTTTCCAGGGAAATATAATAACGAGACAAAAAACAGTTCAAGAGAGAGAGAGAGAGAGAGAGTTTATTATTTTAAATAACAGTATATATGAAGCTTTTTAATACTTAACATGATATACCTTTTATTTTCCAAAAGGGACTTTTGAGAACTATTTTAATATGGGAGAAAAATTAAATCTGAATATTTTGATAAATGATAATACTACTTGTTATGTTGGAAATTTCATTTTCTGGGCAGGGGTTACTATCAAAACAGCAGATGTCCTTTCCTTCCTGAGGGGATTTTTGGAGTCCTGGTCTGCAAGGCATAGTACATATTGAGGGTGGCATCTGTGAAAATAATATGCATTATAAAAATAAGGAATATATCCTAATGGACAAACATCCATTTATTCACACAACATATATCCACTGAAAGACCTCATTTAAAACACATATATCATATAAACTTTTGCAGTTTTTTAAAAGATAAAATGTATAACTGTATGATGATTTATATATTAAGAAATATCAAAAAGAATATAGGAATAAGATCATATCTAGGGCAGTGTATAGTAAGTTAATAAATAAAGAAATATCAAGTATTTATTCCATGTTAAAAGAAAAGAGGAGTATATTTTAGATAATTGTGCTCCATGTTAAGCATTACAATTATGACTAAGTTACCTGATCCATATCTGTAGCCCACTCCATCATTTCCTTAGACATATGTAGCTGTTGATGACTTGGAAGATGACCTGAAAATCTTCCTATTTTCATTTTAAGTCCATAATCTTTTTGAAAATCCATTATATAGAAAATGTCATACTCTGTATCCTGTTTCAAATCCTGGTTCATGTTGACTAGGTCTCCAGCAGGATTTACAAATTGTAATGTCTTCAGAATAGAAAACATCTAAAACATATTTGTCATTTAATTTCAACTTGGCTTCTACATTAGAACAGAAAGTATTACATTTAGAAAGTTCCCAATTATTATCCTTTTGAAAAATCTATCTTCACAAGAAGTAATCAGTACTAAATGCAAAAATAAATTTAACCTAGATGTAAGTTTAGTTACACTTTGTTTACTAATACAATTTTTCTTGATGGACTTGGTACTTTAAAACCTACTCTCCTGATTCTTATGATTGGATAGTAATGACATATTTTGTATGGTTTTTTTATGCCAATAGAGTTATTTGATCATAGGCAATAAAATAGAAATTAATAAGTGAAATAAATGCCAAAGTACTTGGTACTTTTTGGGATCTATTTAATAAATTGATCAGCAACTTTTGAATAACATAAAAGACAAGTCATTTCATTATTTCTATTTAGGAATTTCATAAGTAAAAATTAATACATGAATCACCTATGTGCTTTAAATACCTGGAAAAATTTATAACTTATATTGTGAATGCTGACTTGCATACCACTGTTGACTCTATCATATTATATGACAGTAACATGATATGTCACCTATGCAGTAATAGAGTAAAGAACTATGTACTTTTATGGATGAAATTTCTTAATGATATGGCTGTAGACCATGTGGTTCTAAAAAAATATGCAAGCAATACAAATGCCCTTTAGTGTAAGACTCATTACCTTCTAAGTGTCAAATTCCAGTTCCCTCCCAGCATTCTTTGACCATGTGTCTACTTGCTGCATAAGCATCTCATGGAGTGAGTGTGCCACAGCATACATAGCATTGTATACATTATAGCGGTATCACTCATGACCATTCCAAGTGGTGTCATGAATAACCATTTAAATACAGTTTTGGTTGGACAGTTTTTCAGCTTCTTACAATGAGATGGTGGCAAAGAACATCTAAAATATGTCCACCATAGTTTGGCAAAGAAAAATTCACTACTGTAGTTTGAAGGGTCTACTGTCTGGATAAATTGTTCAAAACCAAATATTTCAGATTGCTGGTGTGAAAAAATAAATGTCCCAGTGGAGGGTATAGCAGGAAATCTCCTAAAGTTGTGATCAAATCAAATTGTGACACACTAACCGAGATTCTAAAAATGCATTCAGATCTCCGCAAAAGAAGAACAATCTTTATGGGAGAGTCATGGTCTCCATAAACTATCACAACTTTTGCTGACTGCATTACAATTTTGTTATAATTTGTAACATACTCTTTAAGGGCCATAGAATTATCAGTTTGGATAAAAATCGCAAACGATAAACAATGTGTTTTTGCATTTCTCCTCTCAGTTCAGAAAGGAATTGAATTCCATGGTCACTATTTGTAATCATCACTCCTATTCAGTTCCATCTGAAAAAAACCACTAGGGACACCATGGCTAGAGGCAGAAATGTGTCCTTTCGAGATATTTGGTAAAGATGAGGAAATTTTTCATTATCACTCAATGGAAGATGAAAATGACCACAGTAAAGCTAAAAAACACAGAACATAGTCAAGAATATGAACATGATGGAGTGCAGAGGGATAATTGTAAGATCGATGTGTGCTTGAGCAAAATATATTCATGCTAGAAAGTGTTTTTTTTTCATATCTTTATTACACTTGTATCCAACTTCTTGTTATTCTCTAAATAATGCAAGTGGGGTACAGAGCAAAACAAAGAATTCTCAACCGAGGAATACCTAATGGCTGAGAAGCACCTGAAAAAAAATGATCAACAGCCTTAATCATCAGGTAAATACAAATCAGAACAAGACTGAGATTCCACCTCATACCAAACAGAATGCCTAAGATAAAAATTCAGGTGACAATAGATTCTGGTGAGGATGTGTTGAAAGAGGAGCACTCTTCCATTGCTAGTGTGATTGCAAGCTGGTACAAACACTCTGGAAATCAGTCTGGCAGTTCCTCCAAAAATTCTACATAGTACTACCTGAATATCCAGCAATACATCTCCTAATGATATACCAAGAAGATATTTCAACTTTTAATAAGGACACATGCTCTACTATGTTCATAGAAGCCTTATTTTTAATAGCCACAAGCTCAAAACAACCAAGATGTCCCTCAAGAAAGAATGGATCCAGGAAATGTGGTACGTTTACACAATGGAGTACTACTCAGCTATTAAAAACTATGGATTTATAAAAATTTTAGCCAAATGGAAGGATCTAGAAGATATTCTGAGTGAGGTGACCCAATCACAAAGTTTTCACATGCTATGCACTCACTGGTAAATGGATATTAACCCAGAAACTTAGAATACACAAGATACTATTTGCAAAACACATGAAACTCACCAAGAAGAAGGAAGATCAAAGTGTGGATACTTAATTCCTCCTGTGAATGGAGAGCAAAATACCCATTGGAAGCATTGCAGAAACAAATTTTGGAGTTGAGATGGAAGGAAGGACCATCCAGAGACTGCCCTACCATGGGATCCATCCCATAAACATCAACCAAACCCAGACACTCTTGCATATGCCAGCAAGATTTTGCTTATTGGACCCTTATATAGCTGACACTTTTGAGGCTATGCCAGTACTTGGCAAATACAGAAGTGGATGCTCACAGTCATCTCTTGGATGGAGCACAGGGCCCCCAATGGAGGAACTTGAAAAAGTAGCCATTGATTTTATGGGGTCTGCAACCCTATAGTAGGAACAACAATAAGAACTAACTAGTACTATCAGAGCTCGTGTTTCTAGGTGCATATGTAGTAATAGATGGCCTAGTGGGTCATCACTGGGAGAAGATGCCCTTGGTCTTGCAAAGATTATACACCCCAGTACAGTGGAATTCTAGGGCCAGGAATCAGGACCGCGTGAATTGAGGAGCGTGAGGAGGGGGGCTAGACGGGAATTTCAGGATAGCATTTGGAATGTAAATGAAGAAAATATCTAATAAATATGTCAATTTAAAAGAGAGAATTTGAGGACACTCTGCACTCAGACCAGTTGAGGATCTGTGCAGTTGGATAACAGCTTGCCTGCTCCATTGAAGACCCAATAGTCTGAAGGCCTCCCAGGAGATCTACTGTAGTTAGTGCAACAGATCAGCAGCTAATCTGCTCCTGTGAAGAGCCCCCAGATGGAAGGCTCCACATGTGGTCTGATACAGACAGGGCCACAAGCCTACCAGGAGACCTAAAGCAACCAAGGGTCAAAAGAGGCATACAACATACAGTTACTCAGATCAACAAACACCAGGGATATCCAGTTGGCGAAAGGCAGAAGGAGACTATAATCAACAGAAGAAAAAATATGTGGGTATTAACAGAATCCAGTTGTCCAACCTCTGTAAGCTTAGAATTTACCAACACATCTGAAAATCAGGAATCTGCCCTAAAATCCAATCTCATTAGGATAATAGGGTCTTTTAAGGAGGATATCAGTAACTGAATGAAAGAAATGCAGTAAAACACAGAGAAGCAAGTGAAAGAATTGAATAAAGTGATCCAAGACCAAAAAGTAGAAGAAAAAGCATTAAAGAAAACACAAATAGAGGCAAACTTCGAAATGGAAATCCTAGGAAGTAGGTCAGGAATTATAAATGTAACTACAACCAATATTATCTAAGAGCTAGAAGAGATAATCCAAGAAGCAGATGTTATGGTAGAAGAGAATGACCCAACTTTCATTGGCAATTCACGATATAAAAACAAACTTCTAGCCCAAAGCATCCTGGAAATTCAAGACACAATGAAAAGTACAAATCTAAGAATAATCAGAATAGTGGAGATTTCTAGCTGAAAGGACCTGAAAATGTCTTTAACAAAATCATAGAGGAAGAAAGAGATTGACATAAAGGTACAAGAAGCCTATAGAAAACCAAATAAATACGACAAGAAAAGAAAATCTTCTCATCACATAATTATCGAAAAATAAATAAATGCACAGAGCAAATTAAGAGTATTAAAATCTGCAAAGGGAAAAGGCCAAGTAACATACAAAATTAGACCTATCAGAATTATACCTAACTTCTCAAGTGAGACTCAGAAAGCCAGAAGATCCTTGTCAGAGTTCATGCATATTCTTTTTTTTCCATTTTTTATTAGGTATTTATCTCATTTACATTTCCAATGCTATATCAAAAGTCCCCCATACCCACCCTCCGACTCCCCTATCCACCCACTCCCCCTTTTTGGCCGTGGCATTCCCCTGTACTGGGGCATATAAAGTTCATGCATATTCTAAGAGAACACAAAAGCCAGTCCAGGCTACTATACCCAGCAATACTCAATTAACATAGATGTAGAAAAGAAAATATTCCAGGAAAAAAAAAGAAATAAAAACAGTATCTATCTACTGAACCTGTCTTACAGAGGATCCTGGAAGGAAAACTTCAACACATGGAAGATATCTGCACCAGCAAAAGGGTAAGATATTAAGCGTTTCACAACAAAGTCAAAATCAGAGAGCCACAAGCACATTAAATAACCTACAAAAGCAAACATGTCAGGAACCAACAGTCAACCCTCTTTAACATCTCTTAATATTAATGGACACAGTTCACCTATAAAAAGACACAAGCTAACAGACTGGCTATGCAAACACGATCCTTCATTCTGCTGCATACAAGAAATATTTCTCAACAACAACAACAAAGAAAGACACTAACTCAGATTAAAAGGATGGAAAATGGTCTTCCAAGCAAATGGTCCATGCAAACAAGTATGAGTCACCATAATAATATCCAATAAAATGGACTATCAACCAAAAGTCATCAAGCATGATGAAGGACACTTCATATTCATCAAGGGGAAAATACATCAAAAGAGGGTTTCAATTCTAAACAATTTTTCCCAAAGGCAAGAGCACCAAATTTATAAAAGAAACTTTACTAAAACTCAAAACACACATTGAACCCCATACAATAATAGTGGAAGATTTCAACACCCCACTCTCACCAATGGACAGATCATTGAAACAGAAACTAAACAGAGACACAGTGAAATTAAGAGAGGCTGTAAACCAAATGGATTTAACATACACCTACAGAACATTTCACCCTAAAAGAACATATACCTTCTTCTCAGTCCCTCATGGTACCTTCTCCAAAATTGACCATATAATTTGTCATAAAACAAGCCTCAACAGATTCAGGAAGAATAAATAATCTTGTGCACACTATCAGATCACCACAGGCTAAGGCTGGTCTTCAACAACAGTTAAAACTAAAGAATTCCAACATAGTTGTGGAAACTGAACAGCTATTTACTCCGTGTTAACTTGTTCAGGGAAGAAATAAATAAATTAATTACAAACTTCCTTGAGCTTAAAGAAAATGGTGACATACCATTCCCAAACCAATGGGATAAAGCAGTGCTAAGAGTAGATTTCATAGCACTAAGTGTACTGGTAAAGAAACTGGAAAGATCTTGCACTAACAATTTAAGAGCCCACCTGAGAGCCTTAGAACAAAACTCACTAAAGAGGAGTAGAGAGCAGGAAATAGTCAAACTCAAGACAGGAAATGAACCAAACAAAAACAAAGAAAACAGTACAAGAATTTAGCAAAACAAAGAGATCATTCTTTGATAGAATCAACAAGATAGATAAACCTAGTGAAACTGACTAAATAGTCAAGAGGTAGTATCCGAATTAATAAAATCAGAAATGGGGAACATAACAGAAAAGGGAGACATAACAACAGAAACTGTGGAAATTTAAAAATTCACCAGATCCTACTATAAGTGAATAGTCAATAAAACTGAAAAATCTACATGAAATGGATGGTTTTGTAGACAGATGCCACATACAAATGCTAAATCAAGAGCAGGTAGACTATCTAAACAGGGCCATATCACACAAGGAAATAGAAAAAGTCATTAAAAACTTCCCAACTAAAAAAAAAAAAAAAAAAAAAAAAGCTCTGGGCCAGATGGATTTAGCAGGATTCTCCCAGACCTTTAAAGAACACATGATAACCAACTTTCCTCAAACTATTCCTTAAAGTAGAAATGAAAGAAATACTACCTAAATTCTTCTATAATCCCATAATTACTCTGATACATAAACTACTCAAGTACCTAACCAAAAATGAGAACTTCAGACCAATATCGTTTATGAATATCGATGCAAAAATACTCAACAAAATTCTTAAAAACTAAATCCAAGAACACATCAAAAGCTTCTATCACCATCATCACGTAGGCTTCATCCCAGGGATGCAAGTTTGGTTTAATATCTAAAAATCCATTATTATAATCCATTATATAAAAAAACTCAAAGGGAAAAAAAAACACATGATCATCTCCTCAGATGAAGAAAAAGCATTTGACAAAATACATCCACCCTTCTTGTTAAAGATATTGGAGAGATCAGGAATTCAAGGCCCATACCAAAACATAATAAAAGAAATTTACTGCATACCAACAGCAAATATCAAATTAAATGAAAAAAAAATCCGCTGCAATTGAGGACAAGACAAGGATATCCACTCTCCCCATATCTATTCAATATAGTACTCAAAGTGTTACCTAGAACAATAAGACAACAAAAAGAGATCAAGTGGATACAAATAAGAAAGGAGAAATAAAGGTATCACTATTTTCAAATGAAATGAGAATATGCATAAATGACCCCAAAAATTCTACCAGAGCAATTCTCCAGCTAATAAACAAATTAAAAAAAAAACACAGTAGTGAGAAATAAAATTAATACAAATAAACCAATAGCCTTCCTTTATATAAAGGATAAATAGGCTGAGAAAGAAATTTTGGAAACAATTCCCTTCACAATAGCCACAAATAGTATAAAATATCTTGGAGTAACACTAACAAAACAAGTGAAAGACCTGTATGACAATAACTTCAAGTCACTCAGAAAGAAATCAAAGAAGATCTCATAAAATGGAGAGATCTCCCTTGCTCATGGATTGGCAGAATTAACATGTAAAATGGACATTTTTAGGAAGACAATCTACAAATTTAATGCAATGCCCATCAAAACCCCAACACAATTCTTCAAAGAGAATGATAGAGCAATTCTCAAATTCATCTGGGATTGCAAAAAACCCAGAATAGAGAAAACAAGTCTTAACAATGAAAGAACAGCTGTGGGAATAATCTTCCCTGACCTCAAGCTTTAATACAGAACAGTAGTAATAAAAACAACATGGCATTAGTACAGATACAGACATGTTGATCAATGGAATAGAATTGAAGACCCAGAAATAAAACCACACACATATTGTCACTCAATTTTTGACAACTTTGTCAAAAATATTCAACGGAAAAAAAAAAAGAAAGAAAACATTTCCAATAAATTCTTCTGGTGTAACTGGCTTTCTGTATGTAGAAGAATGAAAATAAATGCATATTTGTTGTAGCCTCCCCTCCCCACCCTGAAACCTATTTATATCTGGGTGGAGCTTGCTTCTCAATCGTTCTGCCACCCCCATTGCTGGAGCCTGCCACTTTGCTGTTCAGGAGCCATCACATGTTCACCTGCAACCTTACTCCAAGATGATTTGTAGGGAATCGGGCCCCTCCCCCTGCTTCATAACTGAGTGTCAGAATAGTAAAATTGAGCTTTGATCAGAATGATTGTCTTAGCTGTATCTTCCTCTCACGCAGCCTACCCCCTCTTCTCTTCCAGGTTATCAAGATGCCTTTCCAGACTAAAACCCAGAAATGTGAGCCAATGGCCCAACACAACATTTGGCGAACCAACGCAAGACTGAGAAACAGCAGAGGACATTTGGAAGAAACACTGCTGGTTTGGAGCTCCATAGAAGAAGAAAATAATTAAAGGAAATTCATACCAGAGGTCGGTATGGGCTAAGCTAAAACAGAGTTTAACCTGAGCGCTAATTCACTTAGGTTCAGCAGTGAGGCACTTCAGGAGCTAGGAACATAACAGGTGGATAGCCATAGCTCCCAGAAGCTACATTTTTAGATGTGAGAAAAGAAAGGGCTTATTAAAAGAAAATTAATAATTAGGCGGATGGCCGCAATTTAAAAAACTGCATCATGCGGAAGGAAAATGTACCAAAAAGCAGAGAGAATTTTCAGGAGTGCCATGCTTTGTTCTCTCTGGGCTTTACAGCAGAAGTACTCTGCCCCTTTTGTGTCTTGTCTAATGTCTGGTGCACCAATCTGTTCAGGTGTTCAATTTATGTATGTCCCTGTCGAGTCTGTATGAATGAATGTTCTATGTTTTATGTTGGATAATAAAGATTACATAAAAACTTTATCAGCAAAGCCAAGAACTGCCAAGTACTTCAACCAGGAATCAGACACATGGCAGGAGGGTCCCTGCTGGAAAAACTGTTCGTTTAAGGAAAAAAAGGGCGAGTCTACAGCCTCTTAATTTTGGGGTAAAAAAGCTGATAAATGGTTCGTGATTAATGTGTTTGACAAATGATAAAGTGCTTTTTATTCTATGATTGTAGCTAGAAAAATTAATATTTTCTAATTGGTCCAAATGTAACTGCTTCATTTGGTTCTTTTTTATTGGCAATGTGCTTTGTGTGTTTTCACAATCAGCTCATAAGTTGTTGGTTAAGATTAATAATTGTTACATTGCTACAGATGGTTAGTCTTAAAATTGATAACTCAAGTTTAGAGTCCTTCCGACACGTGACATAAGGCAGGCCATGAGGCTGGGTCTCTAAAGATATTCCTAGTTTAGATAATAATTAATGTGGTTCCTATCCTAAAAAGTAAAATTTAAGATAAGATTTAAAGCAATGCCTCTTTATTAAAACATTAAAGCTTGCATGTATTCATAGGTATTAATTGGCAGCCAAACTTCATAACATGATAGTAATGCTTCTAATATTGATTTTAAAGATGATAAATTGTTTTAAACTTGGGTTTTGCTTTCCCAAGATTGTAGATATTATACTAACGTTGCAAAAGAAACTTGAAAATTATGGTTAAAACTGCCAGTGTTCCATTGAGTGCAGCTTGCAGTTTGATCGCAAATTTAAGATTTTCTACTCACCCATATATTGTTAATTAAGATTATTACAAGGGTAATCATCTTATGAGAGCACTAATACAGCTCTCTGTGGCCATCCAGCCATAGGAAGCACAGAGCAGCCTCAGCAGGGCTTGTGTGACTTTCTTTTGTCTTACAAATGGTGCCCAAGGAAGCTCTTTAAACTTGCCTCTCCCTACCTTCAGTGAAATTTTGTTTTAGCTAAATGAACAGTGTTGCATACCTATTCAAATGTTTAAAATAGTGCTTATATTCAAAGAGTTTTGCTTCTAGTGAACTGGTAATCACTGGAAAATTTTGCATCTAGGTATGGTTAATATAGCTTTACTTTATGTAAGAAAAATTTTTATTGTTTCTGCTTCTATACAAGAAGCCAAGAGTTTTAATCTTTCAATGTATATTTTTTTTCCTAAGTGGAAATTATTTTATAACTAATACTTCTCAATGGAAGTTTACCTTAAATCCTTGCTCTCACCCAAAAGATTTAGAGACAATATCTTTTTATTACTTAGGGTTTTAGTTTATTACAAAAGGTTTTACCAAAAAATAAAGAAAGCTTTTATAATTGTTATTAATTATATTCAATGGTAATTAAATATTAGCTGTGCCAAAGAAAATTCCTTGACCATCAAAAACGTTGTAAAGTCATTTTTCTCATCCTCTCAGCTGATCGTTGGCCCACGTGGGCCCAGGTAGCTGCTGGCTGCTGTGGGGCAGAGCCTTGAGACACACTGTTTCCCAGAGCTATAGTACTGCGAGAGGCCACCATATGCGGGCAGCCCTACAACAAACTCAGGAGAGTGCTGTGTTCACATTTGCCCTGAGCCTCCACATGTCCCGACCAGAGTAGTCATATTTTCAGAGTAGTCATATTTTTCCCACTAAGGCCTGGGATGCTCCGACAACCTTCTTTAAGTTTTCTAGCCTGAAATAAAGGCCAAGGTGGCAGCAGTGATAACAAAAGCGGCTGTGGCAACAGGGCCAGTATTCACGCATGCCTACATCCCAATTATTGTGCTTAATAACAACCCCAATATGAGACATAAGTAAATGTAAATTAGATCACATGCTTAGTCTCTTAAGTTTCCCCCTTTTTCAGCACAAATAATCTAGTTGTGTGCTATAGATGGTGTTTTAAAATGCTAAACAATCAAACCTTAATTTGTATATTAATAGTCAATGCTATATCTCAGAGCTCATGATTGCTTAAGATTGTTCGTTCCTCAGATGCTATTAATTCTCAAATTTGCAATTGCTTATGCATATACAACTCATAGAAAAAATGCTGTCCTTTTAAGAAGGTGGTTTTTAGAGGTTTATTAAGTTGTTCTAATTGCCTAGACATTTTAAAACAATGCCAAGATAGATTTATATCTCAGACAGTCTATAGGTCGTACATATAAGGTAGATTAAATATATAACCTCATTCTTTGTATATTCATAACAGTTATGGTTTAAGATAATATTTTAGTATTCTTAAAAATTGTGCATGTATTTGCTAGGCCCCGGCATAGTCTCAAAAGAGAGAGCTATATCTGGGTCCTTTCCATAAAATCTTGCTAGTGTGTGCAATGGTGTCAGCGTTTGGAAGCTGATTATGGGATGGATCCCTGCATATGGCAATCACTAGATGGTCCATTTTTTTGTCACAGCTCCAAATTTTGTCTCTGTAACTCCTCCCATGGGTGTTTTGTTCCCACTTCTAAGAAGGGGTAAAGTGTCCACACTGTGGTCTTCCTTCTTCTTGAATTTCATGCGTTTAGCAAGTTGTATCTTATATCTTGGGTATCCTAAGTTTCTGGGCTAATATCCACTTATCAGTGAGTACATATTGTGTGAGTTCCTTTGTGATTGGGTTACCTCACTCAGGATGATGTCCTCCAGGTCCATCCATTTGCCTAGGAATTTCATAAATTCATTTTTTAAATAGCTGAGTAGTATTCCATTGTGTAAATGTACCACATTTTCTGTATCCTTTCCTCTGTTGAGGGGCATCTGGGTTCTTTCTAGCTTCTGGCTATTATAAATAAGGCTGCTATGAACATAGTGGAGCATGTCTCCTTCTTACCGGTTGGGACAGATTCTGGATATATGCCCAGGAGAGGTATTGTGGGATCCTCAGTTAGTACTATGTCCAATTTTCTGAGGAACAACCAGACTGATTTCCAGAGTGGTTGTACAAGCTTGCAATCCCACCAACAATGAAGGAGTGTTCCCCTTTCTCCACATCCTCGCCAGCATCTGCTGTCACCTGAGTTTTTGATCTTAGCCATTCTGACTGGAGTGAAGTGGAATCTCAGGGTTGTTTTGATTTGCATTTCCCTGATGATTAAGGATGTTGAACATTTTTTTTAGGTGCTTCTCAGCCATTCGGTATTCCTCAGGTGAGAATTCTTTGTTCAGCTCTGAGCCCCATTTTTAATGGGGTTATTTGATTTTCTGGAGTCCACCTTCTTGAGTTCTTTATATATATTGGATATTAGTCCCCTATCTGATTTGGGATAGGTAAAGATCCTTTCCCAATCTGTTGGTGGCCTTTTTGTCTTATTGACGGTGTCTTTTGCTTTGCAGAAGCTTTGCAATTTTATGAGGTCCCATTTATCGATTCTTGATCTTACAGCACAAGCCATTGCTGTTATATTCAGGATGATCACAGTCAGCTATTGGATGGGTCACACGGCCCCCAATGGAGGAGCTAGAGAAATTACCCAAGGAGATAAAGGGAACTGCAACCCTATAGGTGGAACAACAATATGAACTAACCAGTACCCCAGAGCTCTTGTCTCTAGCTGCATATGTATCAAAAGATGGCCTAGTCAGCCATCACTGCAAAGAGAGGCCCATTGGACTTGCAAACTTTATATGCCCCAGTACAGGGGAAAGCCAGGGCCAAAAAGGGGGAGTGGGTGGGTAGGGGATTGGGGGGGTGGGTATGGGGGACCTTTTGGATAGCATTGAAAATGTAAACGAGGAAAATACCTAATTAAAAAAAAAAGAAAGATAAAAAAAATTGTGCATGTATAATTCTTTCCTGTTAGTGTCCTCAGTTACTACTTGTTTCCACATAATAATATTAATTCTTGAGGACTTTTACTTAATAATTTGCTACAAATACATGCTATTATTTCTAGTTAATAAATAAATAAATTATACACATGCGACTCTTAATAACTTTTCAATTTTTATAGTTACAACCACTCCTTAAGAGAAATGATTGAAAGTGCAATTAGTCACTGCCCCTTTATAGCCAAGTATTTGAAATGTTTTGTCATCAAGTTATTAATTAAAAAGATTAGATATTGTTAAACTTTAAAACTTTAACTTCTTTAAAGACAAAAAAAGGGAGAAATTGTATCCTAGTACATACTATTTAGTGCACTCCCATGCATACTATTTAAATCATACCTTTATTTTCAAAATTTGAAATTTAAATGTCAAAGAATTTAATAAATGCTATATAGTATCTTAAAAGGATCTACTTATTGGCTTATAGATTGATCCTAAACAGCAACCTTATTAGGGAAGGGAAAAAACAGGTTCTCTTCAAAGAACACTGCAAAAGCATATTTGTTAATTCGTGTGATGAGCTGGCAGGTAAGTTGACTCAGTGCCCTGATTGAAATGACTAAGAAACTAATTTAGATTCATGTTTTAGATCCATCCTTGCTTACAATCTTTCCAGTTTAGACTAGCTTCAAGCCTTTTAACTTTATGGCAATAGAACATCAGAGACTGTATATTCTGACTTAGTAAGATTAGTCATTTAATAGAGTCATAATGATTTTTCTCTTTTCTTCAGTGTGACCAGTCATTCTAACTCAATCTTAGACTGGTCTAATATTCAGTCCAATATTAGAGATTCCTATATTCTTAATTACCTAGCAAAGTTAATTCAGAGCACATCCCCCACTTCCTCTAGATCCATTTAGCATTGCTGGCCTTACAGCTAGTGGAAAAAGCTATTGAAGAGCAATTTGTCACTTATATAGATTACTCCTTGCCCCTGCATCTGTTAATTTTTAATAGGACTCATGTGCCTATGGGACTGCTATGGCAAAAATTTTCTATAATGTGGATACATTCGAGGATTTCTCCTAAACGTAATATCTTGCCATATCACGAAGCAGTGGCACAGATGGTTATCTCTGGAAGAAGGCAGGCATTAACTTATTTCGGCAAAGAGCCATATATCATTGTTCAGCCTTTTAACGGAACTATAAACAGCCACTACCTCCAAGATAGGTTGATAAAACTTTTAAATGTAGATGATGTGATATTTCCTAAAATGACTTCCTTACAGCCTTTATGTAATGCTCTATTGATTTTTACTGATGGCTCCTCTAAAGGGTGAGATGGATATCTTATTAATAATCAACAAGTTATCATAGAGACTCCCAGGCTTTCGGCTCAGTTAGCAGAATTAACAGCAGTACTAAAGGTCTTTCAGTCTGTACATGAGGCTTTTAATATCTTTACTGACAATTTATATGTTGCACAATCAGTACCCTTATTGGAGACCTGGGGTACATTTAACTTCAATATGCTGTCAGGATCTTTATTTTCAGAATTGCAAAACATCATTCTTGCCCGGAAAAATCCGTTTTATATTGGACACATACAATCTCACTATGGTCTTCCTGGACCTTTAGCTGAAGGCAATGATTGCATTGACAGAGCTCTAATAGGAGAAGCCTTAATTTCGGATCTTGTTGCTTTGGCCAAACATGATCATGAAAGGTTTCATCTTTCTAACCATACCCTAAGGCTCTGACATAAGATCACTAAGGCAAGCTAGAATTATTGTAAAACAATGCCCTAAATGTATTACATTATCTACAGTGCCACATTTAGGAGTCAATCCTAGAGGTCTTATGCCTAATCATATTTGACAAATGGATATAACCCATTATGCAGAATTTGGTAAACTAAAATATATCCATGTTTGTATCGATACTTATTCAGGATTTCTTTTTGCTTCCCTGCATACAGGAGAGGCTTCTAAAAATGTAATTGATCATTGCTTGCAAGCCTTTAATGTTATGGGATTACCTAAACTTAGTAAGACAGATAACGGGACATCCTATTCTAGTAAAAATTTTATTTCATTCTGTAAGGAATTCGGTATAAAACATAAAACTGGTGAAAGACCCACAACGTGAGGACTCCCCCACGTTCTGACTCAGGAGAGGCAACACCCCAAAATCACCAATGAGAAAAGGTCTTGCTGCAAACTGCAAGAGGATTTTTATTCAAGAGTGCTCTCGGGCCCACAGTCATACACCACGCAGGGGTAGAGGACTGTGGCGCCCCGAGTAGCTGGATAAGGGGGTATTGAAAGGAAGAAACCACAACTCAAGGAAGTGGGGAGGGCGTTGTTGGAAGATACCAAAGATACCAGTTAAGAGTCACAAGGAAGTGCAAAGTCACAAGTGTCAGGTTATCTCTCAAGACAGATTCTAAGAGCCCCTAACAATCGAAGAGCCTTTCAATTCATACAGTCAACCTTCACCAGGGTTCCAACGCCCTACTTAAAATTCAACTAGGTAGTTAGCTATTCAGAACTAATTACCATTATAAAGTCAGAGCCTACAGCTCAGGGCTAATCTGCTAGTTGCTTACTAGGACAAAAAGGACAGTCTTATCCAGATATGGTTTTCCATAAGAAAAGTTAGGAAATCCCATGGAGACGGGATTTTTCTTTAGCCCTAAGAATTCAGGTAGAACTATTGAGCATAAACTTTATGCCTCAGGCCAGACTTTTCTTCTCTTTTCCTTTCTTTTCTTTTCTTGTATTTTTTTTATTAACAACAGGAAGGAGATGTAGCCTCCCCACCCTGAAGCCTGTTTACATCGGGGTGGAGCTTGCCGCTCAATAGTTCTGCCACACCCAAAGCTTTGCTATTCCAGAGCCATCAAGTGTTCACCTGCAACCTTACTCCAAGATGATTTGGCAGGAATCGGGCCCCTCCCCCTGCTACATAACTGAGTGTTGGAATAGTAAAATTGAGCTTTGATCAGAATGACTCTCTTAGATACATCTTCCTCTCATGCCTCCTAGCCCCAATTCTCTTCCAGGATTCCAAGATGCCTTTCCAAACTAGAACCCAGATATGTGAGCAGCTAGCTGGACACAACTTTTGTCACCTTGTACAAAGCTCAATTGCAACTGGATCAAGGACCTCATCATAACATCAGATAAAACAACGGAGAAAAGCAGCTGACCCCTGTTGTTGAATTAAGGAAGACTGAAAGAAGTTGAGGATAAGGGCTATCCTGTTGGAGGACCAGCAGTCTTAATTAATCTGGACCCCTGAAATATCTCAAACACTACACTACCAGACAGTGTACACCAGATGATATGAGGGCATCAATACACATACAGTTGAGGACTTCTAGCTCTGTGTCAATTCAGAGATGATAAACCTAATGCTCAAGAGATGTGAGACTCCCCAGGAACTTGAAAGGTCTTATGGGGTATTTGGTAAAGGCATCACAGTAGGATGGTGGATGGCGAGGTGAGGGGAATGGAATGTGAGTGTATAAAAATGAATTACAAATAAAATTAAATTACAAACAAAGAAAAGAAAAATGATATCATGAAGTTTGTAGGCAGACCAGTAGATCTAGAAAATAGCATGTAGAGTGAGGTAATTCAGAGCCATAAATACACATGTGGTATGTACACATTGTTCAGTGGATATTAGACCAAAAGCTCAGTGGATATTAGACCAAAAGCTCAGCATAAACACAATATAATTCAAAGATCATATGAAGTTTAATTAGAAGAAAAACCAAAGTGTGGATGCTTCGATCCTAATTAGAAGTGGAAACAAAAGAATTCTTGGAGGTAGAGGGTCTGATGGCCCTGGGAAGTAGAGAAGAAGGGGAGGAAATTGGGATGGGGCAGATCAAGAATTGGAATGAAAACAAGAGAAGTTCAAAGGATCAGGAAAATGAATAGAAATATGTACCAATTAGTTGTGGTATGGGAAGAACCACTAGATATTTACAGACACCAAAGGAGCAACTGGTTTCCAGGACACAATGAAGTTGTAATAAACTGAAATAATCAAATTAATAAGATAGAACCTGAAGAAACAACCTCCAGTAGATAGGCAGAAGATCCTATTGAGGGATGCTGCAACCCACCATCTCAAAATTGTTAACCCAAATATTTTCTCTGTAAAATAAATGCAAGGGAAAAAATGGACCAGAGATGGAAATAAAGGTCAAACAGAATCCACCACACTTTGAGACCCATTCCATCTGCAGAATCTAAACCTTAACAAAATTGAAGTTGCCTTGCCAAGAAGTGCACATAGACAGTAGGCTAGTGGCTTTCCTTTGAGAGTCCCCACAAGCATGACTAAGACAGATGCAAATACTCACATTCATCAATTGGACTTAGTCTGGGTACCCCAATGGGAGAGTTAGAGAAAGGACTGAAGAAGGTGAATGGTGATTGTAATCCCTTAGGAAAAACAATAGTATCAGCTTATCTGACTACCCAGAGCTCCCAGGGACAAAACCACCAATCAAAGTGTATACATAGATGGGTCCATAGCTCTAGCTATATATGTAGGTGAGGACTGCCTTATTTAGCACAGTGGAAGTGGAGGACCTTGGGCATGTGGAAGCTTGATACCACATTGTAGGGAGATGCTAAATGCATGAGGCAGAACTGGGTACAAAGGTGGCAGAACACCTTCTTAGAAGGAAATGGGGATGGGACTCAGGCTTGCAAAGGGGAGAATAGGAAAGGGGACAAAATTTGAAATGTAAATAAATAAAATAACTAGTAGAAAATAAATATTTATAAGAGCAAAAAATATCATTTTATCTTCATCGTTATCATCATCATCATCATCATCATCATTATCACTTAGCTTTTAGAAACTGCACATCATGTAGAAAGCTAACACTGACATATATAATATAATATATGAACTAGAAATAAGGAAAGCAAACTACCAAAATAAAATGGGGTATAGAAGTAAAATGAGAATTATCAAAAGAGGAATATCAAAAGTTTGTGGAGCAAATACATTTCAAGATTTTTAGTCAGTTTAAAAAGGCAAATCAAAATACTGTGAAGTTGGCTATTATATCAAAAATTCCAACTTTAATAAAGCGAATGGCAGCACTTGCTGCAAGAATTCATAGTAAAAGAAATGCTCATTCCAAGAGTAGAATTCATGTATATCACTACTTTGGTGACCAAGAAGTTGAAACCAGATAGACCATGTATCTAGGCGAAAATCAGAAACTACTGTTATGCTAATGAAACATAACCACAAAATGCATCCTAAAATATTCATAGATTGTATTCTGTTTAGACTCTAACAGAGAAACTTATTCTTGTAGTAGATGGGGACAAATACAAAGTCAAACAGATAAACAATGTGCTAACAATGAGAGAACTTGGGCAAAACAGTCATAAACGAGTTGTCTACATCAACTTTCTTTCCTTAGTGATCGAAGAACACCCTGGGGAGAATGGTAGAAATATTGAAAGAGTCAGAGTGGATGGAGAAGAGAAAGATAATATAGTCCTCTAAACAAAACACTGATCCACATATGAACTCACAGAAGCTGTAGCAACATGCACAGGTTCTGAAGAAGTCTAGATTTTTCTCAGTCCCTGTGTGCACAGAAGTGGACTAATTTCCCTATTATTAACAGAGAAAGTATCTCCATTTGATAAGCACTGACAAACAAAATATTTTTATCTTCAAAACAGTTTAACTGGGGACACCATGCACTATAAATGGAAGGCCCTGAGCTCTTCAGTTGAAGACCAAAACAAATGAACACATTGGCATCTTAGGAGATTCTTTGACTCATAATAATTTGTCAGGAATTAAGTTTTTCAGCTTCATTGTACTAATATGATGGCTTTGAATACTTCACTGCTTCATTGTTTTTATGGCATTTTGGTGGATAATGATGTGTATGTCTCTATCTACATGCATTTTCCATGCTTTTTCATTGTTATATTTGTCTTACATTTGTTTTGTTTTGTATTGAATCATTCTGGGTATTTATTTGTTTTATCTTATTTTACTACTTTTCTTTGGATGGCCGTTTTGTAAAGAGAAAAAGAGAATATCTGTTCAGATGAAAAGGGAGTTGGAAAGGATTTCAGTGGAGTTGAGGGTGTAGACATAAGGATTTAGTGTATGAAAAATGTAAATAAATAAATATACATATAAATGTAAATACACACACACACACACACATATATATGCCAGGGATATTAGTAATGCTGTAAATGTAGATTGTCTTATAATTTATTATGAATAATAAAAAGAATTGAATACTACAAAGCTCATAATCTTATTTATAGAAAAACCTCATATATATCTGCATGGGATAGAGAATAGATTTAGTAATAAGGTAGGTACAGGTGATAATAAGATCTGAAAGATACATCATTAAGAATTCCTAATGAAATATTCAAGGTACTGTAAATTGACTGTGGTTGTAAATACACAGATTCATTCAAATTGAATTTGCAAACATAAAATATGTAACTTATAAACTACTTCACATCAAAACCAAAATAAAACTATCTTCTTTCCCAAAAACAAATTAGCTTTCGTTGTTTTTCTTTTGGAATAATAAATTCAATTTCCCTTCATATATGTTATTCAATGATTTGATATTTAAATGTTTCCTTATACAATTTTTAATGGGTTGATCTTTTACATATTTTGAAAAAATTCTATTTTTCTATGTACCATCATTGATGATGCTTCTTTCTCCTGTCTGCTTGGGTGCCCCTACCCATCAGGTGTGGTTTTTCTGTTTGGTCCATGAAAAGGATGATGTTTATTTGGTGAGATTTTTTTCTTCTGGTATGTACCATATTGTATTCATCTTCTAATCATAAAATCATGAAATACTAAATTTTCAAACATGAAAGATTTATTTGAAAATAAGCCTCTGATTATTTTATATATATCCACTATACATAGATATGAGAATCAGCTCAATCAACATATTTCTCCATATTGAAGAATGTTCCTAAATTTAGTTCAATGTTGGCAATTTATCAATGCTGAGTAAAGGCAAATCAGTTTTCTGTAAAGTTTTATCGTCTTGGTGTTTATGAATGAATGATGGGAAGTGACATATTAAAGAGTATATGGACAGTAAAAATCGGAATTAATCTATTTAAAAAATGACATATAGTAGAATGGATAGGAAAGTGATGTGGATCTTGGTGTCTTGTTTTAAAGTCACAATTGCAACCTGAGAATCAATAAAGTACTGTACAAACAGTTGGATATTGGTCAGATGTTAGGAGGTCCTAGAGGAAACAATTTTTCTTCTATCACATAAAAATGGATATAGCAGCATAGTTCTTTAAAAGACATCTTCACTTTCAATAGGTAAATTAATTTTCTACTGAAATTACCCAAATAGCTGCTTCATATATCACTAGCATATAACTTTAAGAAAGAGATGCCACAGTTAATAAAACAAAGCTGTGGCGGAATATATGATTAAATGCAATAAAATTCAAAGAGAAAATTACATTTTTATGGTGACAATTTTTCTTATTCTTGATTGCATCACAAGGTCAAATAGAGACAGGTATAAAAAATGGTATAAACATTATTTAAACAAAAGATGAGTATCTCTATACAATGTGCTCATCAATCAGATCAGAAATTTCAAGATGATCTTTGGACAGGAACTGGGTATTCTATAATCATGGACGCAATTGTTGTAGACCGTTGAAAGACCATTTTACTGTAGCAGCTAAGAGACAAAATCAGGGCAATGTTTTGCTTTGTGTTTCTGAAAAATATAACAGGCCTCATCAAGCAAGAAATGTCACTATTAAGTGCATCCTTTTAGGAAACATGTTAGAAAGTATATGTCTTTGATCTTGGCAAATATATTATAGGAATGAGTGAAAATATAATCCTTATTCCATAGAAAGAAACACAATTTTAATGTTATGGATGAGGAATAGATAAAGTAGACATAGAGAACTATTATCATTGTATTGACAGCCCTGATGCTGGCCCACCCTTCCTTCCTTCCTTCCTTCCTTCCTTCCTTCCTTCCTTCCTTCCTTCCTTCCTTCCTTCCTTCCTTCCGTCCTTCCTTCCTTCTTTCCTTCCTTCCTTCCTTCCTTCCCCCCTCTCTCTCTTTCCTTTTTTAAGTCCATTTTTTATTATTCTACATTTACATTTCAAATGCTGTCCCCAAAGTCCCCTATACCTACCCCTGCCCTGCTTTCCAACCCACCCACTCCCGCTTCCTGACCCTGGAATTCCTCTTTACTGGGGCATATAATCTTTGCAAGACCAAGGGCCTTTCCTCTTATTGATGGCCGATTAGGCCATCCTCTGCTACATAAGCAACTAGAAACACAAGCTCTGCAGAGTACTGGTTAGTTCATATGGTTGTTCCTCCTATAGGGCTGCAGACTCCTTTAGCTCCTTGAGTACTTTCTCTGGCTCCTTCATTAGGGACCCGGTGTTCCATCCAATAGGTGACTGAGCATCCATTTCTATCTTTGCCAGGCATTGTCATAGATTCACAAGAGAGAGCTATGTCAGGGTCCTGTAAGCAAAATCTTTCTGGCATATGCAATAGTTTGTAGGTTTGGTGGTTGTATATGGGATGGATACCCAGGTGGTGCAGTCTCTGTATGGTCTTTCCTTCTGTCTTAGCTCTGAACTTTGTGTCTGTAACTCCTTCCATGTGTATTTTGTTCCCCATTCTAAGTAGGAATGAAGTATCCACACTTTGATCTTCCTTCTTCTTGAGTTGGATGTGTTTTTCAAATTGTATCTTGGATATTCTAAGTTTCTGGGTTAATATCTGCTTATCATTGAATGCATAAAATGTGTGTTCTTTTGTGATTGGGTTCCTCAAGCAGGATGATATCCTCCAGATCCATCTATTTGCTGAAGAAATTCCTGAATCCATTGTTTTTAATAGCTGAGTAGTACTCTATTGTGTAAATGTACCACATTTTCTGTATCTATTCCTCTGTTGAGGGACATCTGGGTTCTTTCCAGCTTCTGGCTATTATAAATTAGGCTGGGATGAACATAGTGGAATGTGTCTTATTACAAGTTGAAACATCTTCTTGGTATATGCCTAGTAGAGGAATTGCTGGATCTCTTCTTAGTAATATGTCCAATTTTCTGAGGAAGTGACAAACTGATTTCTAGAGTTGTTGTACCAGCTTGTAATCTCACCAACAATGGAAGAGTGTCCCTCTTTCTCCATTTCCTAACCAGCATCTGATTTCACCTGAATTATTGATCTTAGCCATTGTGACTGATATGAGGTGGAAGCTCAGGATTGTTTTGATTTTCATTTCACTGATGATTGTGAATATTGAACATTTTTTCAGGTGCTCTAGCCATTCAGTATTCCTCAGTTGAGAATTCTTTGTTTAGCACTGTATCACAATTTTAATAGGGTTATTTAAATTTCTGGAGTCTATCTCCTTGAGTTCCTTATATGTATTGCATATTAGTCCCCTTTCTGATTTAGGACTGGTAAAGATCCTTTCCCAATCTGTTGGTGGCCTTTTTATCTTATTGATAGTGTCTTTTGCCTTACAGAAGCTTTGCAATTTTCTGAGGTCCCATTTGTCAATTCTTGATCTTATTTCACAAGTCATTGCTGTTCTGTTAAGGAATTTGACCCCTGTACCCATATCTTCGAGGCTTTTCCCCACTTTCTCCTAAATAAGTTTCAATGTCTCTGGATTTATGTGGAGTTCCTTGATCCACATAATCTTGATCTTAGTACAAGGAGATAAGAATAGACTAATTTGCATTTTTCTACATTATAACAGCCAGTTGTGCCAGCACCATTTGTTGAAAATGCTATCTTTTTTCCACTGGATGGTTTTTGCTCCCATGTCAAAGATCAAGTGACCATAAGTGTGTCTTAATCATCATTATTTTCTTTGCTCCATAGAATAAGCATCAATTATCCCAGTAAACCTTTCCATTCTTTACTCTAAAGCCAGAGTCATGTGGCCACAGTGGTAACATTCTTCTGTTTCCTGGGTCTATAACATAGTTCCTTTCCTCTTTTAAGTCTTTTACAGTTCTTCTGTTTTTGATGAGTTCCTTTAGTGCCTAAGTTTGTCCGTCTTGGAACTTGATCTGTCGACTAACATTCTACTACAAACTCTACCTTTCTCTGTGTCATGAGTTCTGGAATTAAAGGCATGTATCACCATTCCTGGAGCTAAGATTTAAACAAAAATTATAAAATCTATATAAGAATATCTTATATTCTTCAAAATATCAATCAAATCTTTAATTTCTTGATTTTATTTCATGCCTAGGTTTGACAACTGTAGATATTCATTAAAATCTATCTTTTATATATTTGAAATACAATCTTATATCTTTCTAAATGAAAAAAATAGCCAAGTTATAATAGTGTTGATAGTGCTATAGATATCCCTTGTTGAACTGTAAACACATAGACAATAATCTTAGCTTATTTTGAAGTTTTTCCATGGTTACCATTATCTTAATTCCATTTAATACCCTGGAACACATGATTTAGCTCCATACTAATTCCTGGTGCCCTGTTAATCTTTGAAGCATACATTTTGTATTTTACCTTTTTCTGTTTGCTACATCTGATCAAAAATTCTTTCTTAAGATGAACCACAAGACAGAGTTTATGCAACTATATTTTGATAATTCCTTTGCAATGCAATTAATCTTCTTACTTTTACTTTTCCTATTAGTCAATCTATTCAGACAAAACAAAGAGCAGGTACATTCTTCACTATAATAACACAAGAAAAGTCTGTACCTCACATAAAAAGTTCAACATTTCTGAAACTTCTTTAGCTAGGCACCTACAGTTTAAATAACACTCAGTACAACTGACTTCCTTTATTCTACTTGTATGTTCAACCACACTCCATATTTTTACACTTCATATCCCTTTCCCCCACTATCCACACTCCCTCAGCTGCACATCCCACTCCTCCTGTCTACCCTACCATATTTCCAAGTTGAAAGCCCAAAACCCTATCCCACATTACCTCTTAACACCCTGAGGCCTCCAGCCTCTTGAGTGTTAGGTGTATCATCTATGAATTGACACAAACCTGGAAGTCCTCTACTATGTGTGTTTTGAGGGCTTCATATCAATTGGTGTATGCTGTCTCTCTGGTGGTCCAGTGTTTGAAAGATCTAGGTAGCACAAATTAATTAAGACTACTGTAGTAGAAGTCTGGCCAGCGGACTTCATCAACTGGGTATTTCTGGAAGGCAGCCTGGGGCTGAAAGAGAAACTAGAAGGCAAGAAAAATAATGAAGCCAAGAAAAAATTTTCCTCTGATCAAGGCCCTAGAGTTTACTAAGAGACTGTGCTTGAGTGAAGGCCCAAACCCTCTGCCAGTCGATTCTAGGTGCCTGGAACCAGCCTGTAGGTGACTTGCAGGACAGAATGTATCCCCAGAATGTCTCAAGGGTCTCTCAGCAGGTAGCAGAGTCTTGAAGAAGAGCAGTGGTATTTGACATAACAATATAGCCATCTAAGTAGGAAGGCTACACCCCAGGTGATCTCATTCAGTGGTAGTAAAGTCTGAATCAGCCTGCTTCAAGGTTGGGGTAGGCTACAATCCCCCCCCCTTGATTATATAATAAAAATAACTGGAGACATAAAATTTATTTATTCTCCATAGTCCTGCCTAGGAGGTATGGTGGCTGGCAGCTGTGCCTTGCTTGGGGACTCAGATTTTCCTGAGCCGTTCTTATCTGTCAAGGGGCATACATGCAGCTTGTTTGGGTTTATTTTACACAAACATGGCTCTGTGGTCTATTATTAACAAACCACGGCCTCTTGGCATGTACCTTTGTCTTAGACTGATATGGCTCCGAAATCTTGTCATTGACTGACCAGCCCTCATAGCACACATTATTCCTAAATCAGAACAAAGCCAAAATATATACTTAATATGCTTCTTCATATTGATGAATTTCTGCCAACTGTGCTTGCTGGAGGCAAGGCTGCATAGTTGGAGAAATCAGGCTGTAAGGAGAGACTGACCTGCTTGAAAAACAAAGTCAAAATAATTGAAAAACAACAGTATAAAAGGATCTTTGTGAAAGTCCAGGTACTTTATTCAGTTGCAAGTTAGCAACGATCAAGCTCAGACTCTGACCTCCTGGTGTGGGGGAGGTGACTTTGAGAATTAGCAGAAAAAACTGAGATTCTCTGAAAGTGCAGGCTGTGCTCCAAATTAAAATTTTCAGCTAAAAAGGATTTTTAGCCATCAAGAAGGTTAGAATCATACTCACTAGATGATTCAGGATGATTCAGGATATGTGTCCACTTGACGAACCAGTCTTTCAGGCAGCCATTGAGCTCCATCTTTTTTTTTTTTTTTTTTTGTGAAAAAACACAGACAGAACCTCCTCCCCAGATTAAAATGGGGTCTGGACCATTTTCTGGCTCTTTGCCAAAATAAGTTAGTGCCTGGTTCCATCCAAGTTTGATCATCTGAGCTATTGCTTCATAATATGGAGGGATATTACGCTTAGGAGAAATCCTCAAATGTATCCACATTAGAGGAGCCTTTTGCCACAACAATCCTGTAGGCATATGAATCGTATTAAAAATTAATAGATGTAAAGTTGCAAGTAGTAATCTATATAAGTGACAAATAGTTCTTCAATAGCTCTTTAAACTTGTTGTAAGGCCAGTAATTCTTCTGAGGTTAAAGATCTAGGGGAGGTAGGATCAGAACTGCCTTAAAGAATATCAAATAAAGGTTTCAACTCCCCTGTAGTGAGTTTTAAATAGGGGCGAAGCCAATTAATATCACCTAACAATTTTTGAAAATCATTTAAAGTTTTTAAGTTGTCCCCGCGAATAACTATCTTCTGGGGGAGAAACAGCTTGATTTGTAAGTCTAAAACTCAAATAATTATAAGGATCCTGAGTTTGTATCTTCTCAGGAGCTATTTGGAGTCCTTTATCAGCTAAGGCCTTTTGTAAATCTCTATAACACAAAAGCAAATCCTGGAGGTCTTTTCCCACCATCAAGACATCATCTGTGTAATAGATGATGTAAATCATAGTCCATTGCTGTCTCACAGGCTGAATGGCTAGTGCCATAAAACTTTGACAAAAGGTAGGACAATTAGACATGCCCTGTGGGAGAACTGTCCATTGATATCTCTTCATAGGTTCTTTAAAATTTATAGAAGGAATACTAAAAGCAAATCTTTCACAATCCTCAGGATGTAAAGGAATAGTAAAGAAACAATCCTTCAGATCTACCACAATTTTATAATATCCTTTAGGGGTGGCAACCAGAGACGTAAGCCCAGGTTGTAAAGTTCCCATAGATTTGATGGTCGCATTAACCTTTCTTAGATCTTGTAACAATCTCCATTTACCAGATTTTTTCTTGATAACAAAACCTGGAGTATTCCAAGGAGACTGAGATTCTACTAATTGTCCTGCCTCTAATTGCTCCTGCACTATCGAAGAGGCGGCTTCTATTTTCTCTTTAGGTAAAGATCACTGATTAAACCACAGTGGAATATCATTAAGCCATTGAATTTAATCCGCATGGGATGCAGGCAAAATAGTGGTCATTACTGAAAATACCCCAAACCTCTTGTGTTAGCGTGAGGTTTAGGACCTTCAAAGTCTAAATAAATTGTCCTTTCTTTCCTAGCCCATGACCAGGAGAAAATTCTTGTCTGAGCATCTGCTTGTTCATTGCCTCATTAGGACTGCACATTATAATGCCCATCTGTGAGAATTTGGCATAACATACAGCTGAATATGTCCTGATTTGCCTTCCTCATCTCTCCAGGTTAGCAATTTGGTGCTTCGTTTCGGGTTATTGGCATAACCAATTCCTTGAAGGTGAGTAAGCATATCAGACAAAGGCCAAGCTGAAGGCCAATCTTGTCCTCTAATAATTGTTACATCAGCTCCAGTATCTATTAACCTATCAAAGCTTTTTCCTTCAAATGTCAATTTAAGGTTAGGTCTCTTTCTTAGTTAGGGTTTTACTGCTATGCACAGACACAATGACCAAGGCAAGTCTTATAAAAAACAACATTTAATTGGGGCTGGCTTACAGGTTCAGACTTTCAGTCCATTATCATCTAGGTGGGAGCATGGCAGTATCCAGGCCGGCATGGCACAGGCAGAGTTGAGAGTTCTATGTCTTCATCCAAAGGCTGCTAGTGGAAGACTGACTTTCAGGCACCTAGAGTGAGAGTATTAAGCCCACACCCATAGTGACACACCTACTCTAACCAGGTCACACCTATTCCAACAAGGCCACTCCTACAAATGGTGCCACTCCCTGGTACAAGAATATACAAACCATCACATTCCACTCCCTGGCCCTCATAGACTTGTTCAAAAACATGAGTCTATGTGGGCCATACTTAAACATAGCATAATGCAAAATGCATTTAGTCCAACTTTCAAAGTCCTCACAGTCTATAGCAGTCTCAACAATGTTAAAAGTCCAAAGTTGAAGGTCTCTTCTTAGTTCCATCCAATCACTTTACTGTAATCCTCAAAGAAAGACAGGAAACCAGCTGGGCAAATTCCAAAATCTGCATCTCCATGGCTGATGTCAAAGCAGTTTTCCTGGGCTGGTTCCACTCCCTGTTTGCAGCTTTCCTCAGCATGTATCCCATGGCTCTGGCATCTTTAACATCTTTGAGTCTCCAATGCAATTTCAATGTTACAGCTTCTTGTTTCAATGTCTGGGATTCCATTTGATCTTTTGGGCTCCTCCTAAGAGCTGGCATCACTTCTCCAGCTCTGCCCTCTGTAGCTCTCTAAACTCAGGTTGATCCACTCCACTGTGGCTGCTGTTCTTGGTGATCATCCCATGATGCTGACATCTCCAACACACTGGGATGTTCCACTCCAACTAGGCTTCACCAATAGCCTCTCATAGGCTCTCTTCATGGCACAAAGCCCAAACCAAGTCTCTGTTGGGCTTTTTTGAAACTTACTTTGTCAATGCAATTAATGCAATTAATCCAAGTCTCTTCACCTTAGCGTCAAGCAGACTTTTTAGACAAGGGTAAATAGTAGCCACATTCTTCACCAAAATACCACAAAAATTGTCTTTATGCCACATTCTCAAATTCTTCTCCTTTGAAATTGCTTGGGTCAGGTCAACACAGCTCAAATTACTCCCAGCAACAAAGTCTTCCAGATTCCTACTAGGATGACCCATAAAGCCTCAGTTAAAGCATCCCACTGTGTTCTAAATCCAAAGTCCCAAAATCCACATTCTTTCAAATAAAAGCATGTTCAGGCCTACCACAGCAATACCCCAATCCCTGGTACCAACTTCTGTCTTAGTTAGGGTTTTACTACTGTGAACAGACACCATGACCAAGGCAAGTCTTATAAAAAACAACATTTAATTGGGGCTGTCTCACAGATTCAGAGGTTCAGTCCATTATCATCAAGGTGAGAGCATGGCAGTATCCAGGCAGGCATGGCACAGGAGGAGGTGAGAGTTCTATGTCTTCATTCAAAGGCTGCTAGTCGAAGACTGACTTCCAGGCAACTAGGGTGAGGATCTTATACCCACACCCACAGTGACACACCCATTCCAACCAGGTCACACCTATTCCAACAGGGCCACAACTTCAGATGGCGCCACTCCCTGGTGCAAGGATATGCAAACCATGACAGTCTCTGATTAATAATAGATTGAACTCAATGCATACCAGAGGAATCAAAGCCACTTTGTCCTCTCTCATTCTTAACAAATCTGGATGGTAGCGGATGTAAAGGAGCTAAGACAGGTTGAGCAATTCTCTGCTAGGCAGGTACAGTTATAATACCATGAGGGTATGCAGCCATGATTTTAATTTCTCCCTCATAGCCATTATCTATAACAACTGGATAAATCTGTAGATCACCCTTCTCCTCAGCTCCTTTCAGACTTCCCTAATTCAAGAATAGGGTTCACCAGCCTTTGTCCATTGTTTGGGTGCAAATATCTACATTTGACTCATTCAGCTGCGTGTTGGGTCATTTAGGGGGCAGACATGATAGATCCCTTTTTATGATAGCTCCATAGCCTCAGCAATAGTGTCTGGTATTGTGACCTCCCCTTGAGCTGGATCCCACTTTGGTCCTATTGCTGTACTACATTCAAACATCCTCAAATGCACATTCAATCAAAGAAATGTTTAGTCAGAAAAATCATAGGAATGCCTCACTCCTAGTGTAAATTTTTGCCTTTGTAAGGCTATAATTTTTAAAAGATTTTTTATTTGATGTTTTCTTTATTTACATTTCAAATGTTATCCCTTTCCTAGTTTCCTCTCTGAAAATCCCCTATCCCCTTCCCCCTCCATATGCTCCACAACCCACCCACACTCCCCAGTTCTACTTTCTGGCCCTGGTATTCCCCTATACTGGGGCATAGATCCTTCACAAGACCAAGGGCCTCTCCTCCTATTGTTGGCCATCCTATATTACATATGCTGCTAGAGAGAGGAATCCCAACATGTATTTACTTTAATTGGTGGTTTAGTCCCAGGGAGCTCTGGGTATACTGGTTATTTCATGTTGTTCCACCTAGGACCTGCAAACCACTTCAAATTTTTGGCATTTTCTCTATTATCCTGAGTGAGCTAACTCAAACTAAAAAGAACACACATGATATGCACTCATTGATGAGTGAATATTATCCCAGAAACTCAAAATACCCAAGATACAATTCACAAACCACATGAAGCTCAAGAAGGAAAACAAATGTGTGGATACTTTGATCCTTCTTAGTGGGGAATAAAATGCCCAGGGAAGGAGTTACAGAGAGAAAGTTTGCAGTACACTGAAGGAATGTCCATCCAGAGAGTACACAATCTGGGTATTCATTCCATAAACAATCATCAAAATCAGACACTATTACAGATGCCAATGAGATTTTGCTGACAGTAGCATGATATAGCTGTATTTTGAGGGGCTCTGTCAGTTCCTGGCAAATACAGAAGTGGATACTCACAGTCATCCTTTGGATGAAGCACAGGTTCCCCAATGTAAGACTATTATTGATGTCAAGAAAAACCATCATCAAGCAATTTTATAAGGTCAAATTTAGATTTTTGGAGCTGGCTTAAAGATTTAGATGTTTATTACATGGCCATCAAGACAGAGAGCATGGCAGAAAGCTGTTAGACAGAGGTATCTGGAAGAGGACCAAGAGGTTTGCATTTTGATCAGGAGGTATCTAAGAAGTGTGTGGAATTCTATACTGTGTGCATCTTGTATATGGAAAACTAAAAAACAAAAAAACAAAAACAAAAACAAACAAACAAACAAAAAAAAACTCTTCCCCACAATTGCAGCCCTCATTTTTTCATTTAGAAAATGAATTGGTCACTTTTAGTTTTTCCAACTAATTAATTTATTTATTTACTTCACATCCTTGCTGATGCAGTCCATTGCCTTTTTAAACAGTCTCTCTCCCAGTTCCCTCTTCTCCTACTCCCCTAAGAGGGTGGAGGCTCCCTCTGGGTATCTCTTCACCCTGACACGATATGTCTCTGTATGGCTATATGGATCCTCACCCACTGAGAGCAGATAAATAATCCCAGCAAGAAAAACAGATTCCATAGGCAGGCAAATTCTTTAGGGACATACCCGGCTTTAGATGCTGAGAGACCCAAATAAATTCCAAGATAGACATCAACTAAATATAGACAGAGGCTGTGAGCGCCCGGCTCACTAGCAATAACAACGCCACAATAGGATCCTTCTGCACATGTTTATTGGGAGAGCATTGACTGCATAGGCAAAAGACCCTGAGCCCAGAAATGGTGCTGCTTATATAGGCCTAGGAGTGACATGTCCATACCTGATTGGTTATGCTACCAGTATCTCATTAATATGTGTCGGGCCAGGCAGTGACTTGGCAAAACAACTCTTATGCACATGCGCACATTGGTTGTTTACCCATAATCATGGGCGGTGGCCAGTGGTAGCCAGCACCATCTTGTAATGGTGTTTGCGGCTTCCCACATCTCCCCCTTTTTATTTTAATAAAATGATGCTGGACTAGGCCTGTGCAATTATGTCCATCCGCCGTGGCTCCTGTTTTAGGTCGTTCCTCTAATGTCACAGCCTTACCTGTCATAGGGTAACCTTATTGCCACCAGGCCCCATGTCGTAGGTTGGTCTGTGCACGAGGAAAGTTGCCCGTCTCTGGATACCGCAGTGCTGTGTGACAGTAATTGCTAAATAACCTAGGGCGAACTCTACAAAATAGGCCAGCCAAGTTTTTTAAGGAATGAATTAGTGAAGAAATCATGATCACCCTATCATGTGCAATGAGGAAACCTCAGTGATGTGCAAGGGCTGTCTCTCTCATCCCAGTGCAATGGATTAATAAATCCATGGGGTGCAAGAGCAGAGAAATCAGATGCCGACTAATTCTTGAGCATAGATAACCAAACTTCATGGGAGGTGCCATTTTCAATAGCTAAAAGTGCCTGAGTTAAAATCACCTTGTCACGTTTTTGTTGAGTTCTGAATTTGCATACCAACCAGAGCATGAACACCAGTCCACAGCATATGGCAGCACCAAACAAAATCATTCCCACCCATTCCTTAAGTAAGAAAAAGCAGAGGTAAGCCAAGAGGTAAAGTTTCCAACAATGATGGGTTCTATTCGAGTTCCATTAAGGCTTAAAATCTGGCATTAGATGTAAAGAATTGAGGAAACACCTGAATACGTCAACGGCATGGTTTCAGGGACACAGAGTTCTTCAGTTCTCACTAGCGGAAGCACCACCAGCCACAGGAACATCCACATCCTCATAACTCTGCTTGTTTTGAATTGCTCTGGTCAGCCATTCTGGGACCCACAGCTGTTGTTGGTGATCCTGGGGAAACACACAAACAGACCCTCTCGCCCAAACCAATTGAGAGCGCTCCTCTTACCTGATTCAGTGCCTCATTGTCTCTCTGGAGTTCTGCAACTCTGTCAATACCAGTGGGCAATGGTTTCCACACCCTCATGGCAATCTGATTCACCTGCTCAAACACCTGCACTGGATATCCTGTCTGTTGTTGTGTAAAGCGACCTTGACTAAGCAGCATATCCCTATCCCATGCTGGATTTCCTGCAGCAACGTTAGCCACTACCTGTTCATTTGTAAATTCAATAAGGAAGGCTTTCCAATCTAAATACTGCCCAGGTGAAAGGATGCCTTTACCAAGCCTGCCCAATCAGACGGCATCAAGCAGTGTCTATTCAATGCTTCTACTTGAGCAACAATATAGGAGCCAGTTAGGCCATACGTCCGCACGGACTCAGCCAAATTCCTAATTAGTTTGAAATCTAGAGGCTCATGATATCTCTGCCCTGCTTGGTCAGTGAAAATAGGATATCCCAGCAAGGAGAATCTAATCTCTCTCCAAATCTCTGGACAGAAGGTCCATCTATATGGGGCTGCCGAGGAGGCATAGGGAGGGGGTGCAGAAGCTAATTCGCCTTCCTCCTCCACCTCGGCTTTTATTTTGTCCTTTCTGTCCACCTGATAACACTGTGTCTCCTTTCTTTTTCTTTTTTTTTTCTTTTTAGGCCCCTCTCTTCTTCTGACATACATGGGAGAAAAAAGCGTAACTCATGAACCTTAACTTGTCCCAAAGGCAGGAACCTAATTGTCTCAATCCTTTCTTTCATTCTCTTCTCTCTTTCTCTTCTCTCCTTCCTTTCTTTCCTTTCCTTTCTTTCCCTTCCTTTCCTTTCCCTTTCCCTTTTCCTTTCCTTCACTATTTCCTTTCTTTATCATTGATTCATTTTATTTTTCCTCCCTTTTCTTTTCCTTTTTCTTAAAAAACATATCCCCCTTTAACCCGGGGATCAATTTGGGAGATTTACCGGTACCACCATTCCTCAGCTGAAGAGTTCTGAATCCACACAGTCGGATCCTTCTCAACAGTCTGTTTTTCAGGAATACTTCATTACCACCGTTCCCCAGCTGAAGAGTTCTGAATCCACACCGGATCCTTCACAGCAGTCTGTTTTGTGAGAACACTTTATTAACCGCTCCTTCCCCGAGATGCAGTTCTGAATCCTTCCTGTAGCAGGGGGTCTTCGCTCGTGCCTGAAGATGTTTCTTTTCCTGGGTTTCGGCACCACTTTTTGGCATGCCAGACTCGCCAGCAAGAATGATGCTGAAATAGGATCCTTCAACACACGTTTATTGGGAGAGCATTGACTGCATAGGCGAAAGACCCTGAGCCCAGAAATGGTGCTGCTTATATAGGCCTAGGAGTGACGTGTCCATACCTGATTGGTTACGCTACCAGTACCTCATTAATGTGCGTCAGGCCAGGCAGTGACTCGGCAAAAAAACTCTTATGCACATGCCCACATTGGTTGTTTACTCATAATCATGGGCGGTGGCCAGTGGTAGCCAGCACCATTTTGCAATGGCATTTGCAGATTCCCACAAGAGGCCTAATCCCAAAGTTTGTAAACAAAGGTGTTTCAGTCTCCAAGACCCACCAATGATCCATATTCATTGACTCTGTTGATATTCCTGTTGAGTATATATCCCTTCTGGACCACAGCCATTTCCCCAACACTTCCATAAGAGACACTGAGCTTCTTCCAATGTATGACTTTTTTTTTTCCTTTGATCTGTTTCTGTCTGCTGTGTGGAGTCTCTCAAAGGATAGTCATGCTAGATTCCTGTCTGCAACCATAACAATCTGTCATTAACAGTGACAGAGATTCGTACATGCCCATGGGAGGTGTCTAAAGTTGATCTGGTTAGATCTCTCATCTGCCATTTCCTCAGGCTTTGCTACAAGTTTATCCCTGTATTTCTTGAAAACAAGACAAATTTGGGTTTCAAAATTTTGTTGGTATGTTTGGGTCCTTTACTTTATACTGGTAGTATTGCCTGACTATAAGAGGTGGCCTCTTCGGACCTTATAATCTCACTGCTAGGAGTATCAGCTGAAGTTACCTCCATAGATTTCCTGGAGCCTCTACAATCACAGACCTCTGGTAAATGGTAGAGATGATCTCTGATCATAACACTGGATATCTGGCACTCTCTGTTGTCTTTCACCATATCTGACCCTGAAACCTCCTATTCCCCTACCAACATCCTCACCCACTCAGTTCCTTTCCTCATTCCCATCTGCCTAATATTACTGTTTTCTTTTCCCTCTAAATGTGATTCAAGCGTCCTTGCTAATGTCCTTCTTCTTACGTAGCTTCTCTGGGTCTGTGAGTTGTAATGTGGTTATTCTGTACTTTATGGCAAACCTCCACATATAAGAGAAAAATTACAAGGCATTCATTTTGGGTCAGGGTTACTACAGTTAGAATGATACTGTTTTAGTTTCATGCATTGCCTGCAAATTTATAATGTCCTTGTTTTTAGTTACTGAGTAGTTTTATAATATGTAAATGCTCCACAATATCTGTATCCATTTTGGCTTGAGGGTCATATGTTAGTTTGAGTTTCGTTAGTTGAGTTTCTGTCTCAAACATAAGTGTAAACATAGTGGGACATTTGTCATTGTGGTATGATGGAAAATATATTGGGTATATGGCCAAGAAGGGTACAGGTGGCCCTTTATTTATAATTGATTCATAGTATTGTTGTACATGATTGCCCTTCCCTCAGAAATGGAGGAGTGTTATTCCAGCTCCACACCATCATCTACATGTGCTGTCACTTGGGGTTTTGATCTTTGTCATTCTAATGAATGAAAGAAGGAATGTCAGAGTTATTTGCTTTAAATTTTCCTGGTTATTAAAGATGTTGAACATTTTGCTAAGTGCTTCTGTGCCATTTCACATGCCTCTATTGAGAAGGACCATAATTTTCTGTTATAAATTTATAGCCTCATATGGTAGTTTAACCCTGGTGGAAGCACTGCTAGGTAACTCTGCAGGGCTTTGGGTATAGGAGAAGGGGGGTGGAGGGAGAGAGCCTGTGTCTGGCCAGAGTTACTGTGCTCTGGGCAGGCCTTTGAGGGAGGATTGCCTGACGCTTTCTACTCATCCCTGGATGGGCATCTGGCTGTGTAAAACCACTGAACCCACATGGTGTGGAGTGGACAAGGGGCAGCCATCGATACCAGGTTCTCTGTTTCTGGCATCCCACGCTGGATATGGAAGAGGAGCTGAGAACAGAATAGGGGTCCTGGAATACAGGAAGAGGGCAGAGGGAGAGAGGTTCCCATGCAGGCAAGAGTCCTGAGTCTTGATCAACATAGACAGTATATGGTTTTAGATCTTTGCTGTAGAAAGGAAGTGGGAAACAGAGGAGAGAGAGAGAGAGAGAGAGAGAGAGAGAGAGAGAGAGAGAGAGAGAGAGAGTAAGAGAGCAAGGAGGGGCCAAGCAGCCCCTCATAGAGAGGTGTTGTCATCTTGCTATTGCTAGGTAACTGGGAGGAGTCTAGCCTGAAGGTCAGAAACTTGAGACATTGTGTAAGTGAATGAAGGCCATAAGCATCTCCTGTGGGGCCTGTAGGGGTGATAACTTCAACAGATGCCAGGGTCCAGAAGACATGATTGAACACCTTTAGTCCCCTGTAGGTAAATATTATCCTCACCAGGTGCTACCAGGGTTCATGACCTCAACTGGACTGGAGACCAGCCTGTCTATGCATAGCTTATTGCCCCACACCACTCCAATAGAGAAAAGAAATGATTCATCTCTCATGGTCTAGAAGAGGCAGTAAAGTTTTGAGCCAGTTAAAAGTTCCATACAATTGTAGTTTCATGAGGGAATAGGATTCTTTTGCTAATATGGAGAAGACCAGGGGCTGAATCCTATCACAAATAGAAAATCCCAGAATGGCATATAAGGCAAAATCCCTGAATCTTTTCTCGAGCAACATTCAAGTTTAGTTTTTCTAAGTTAAGCAACAATTAAGAGGACAACCTATGGAGATCAGGCAGGCTAGGGTGTGCACAATAGCATGCATTTAGTGCACTACAACAAAATCACTGGGGGTATCTTGTATGGCTCCAGCCACAAAAAGCTGATAAATGATCAAGCTATTTTTCATTCCATTAGGCAGGACCGTGCATTGATATCTTTTGGCTGGTCTTGTCACATAAGGCTCTCATAGTAAAGGCAAAATCTGTAGCTATTCTTGAGAACCAGATCCTCACATGGTACATGGGTGGGATAGCACTAGGATTAGGTAGTCCTGTTTGAGTAGTCCCAATTTTTCCATATGTTCATAAATGGCTCTCAGATCCACAGAAACATACATTTCCCTGAATTACTTTTAAGGACAAAACTTGGAGTCATATTTCTGCTGGTTGAGGGTTCCAAATGACCCAAAGCTACTTGTTTCAAGACCAGTTTATTGAGAACTGAAAGTTTAGTTTTCCAAATGGACCACTGGTCCATCCATTTATGGACTCTCAACAGCCATGCCAATGTCATAGGGTCAGGTACCTTGATGTCAAACGTTTCTGGATGCCCATGGCCATTAAATTAGCAGTGTTCCCTGACTTTGAGACCTGTGAGGCCCAGTTGGTCAATCTTGTATAACATTATCAAAAAAGGCATGGTACCACAGGAAGGAGAACATCCATGTCTTCAAGAATATCTCTTCCCCAGAGGTTGAAGTGAACATTAGCAACAATAGGTGGAAAAGATGTCTGGATGCTGCACAAGTTCTGCCAACTCATGGGCCAGGTAGTCTTTTTGGTGGCCTGTTGGATCTCAACTTCTATAATGGAGGGGTTAGGTCAGAATCCCAATGGGGAAACTTCAATGATTTTTTTTTGGCTATTATAGTGACATCTACCCATGTCAATGAACCCTTTAACGGGTATATAATTGAAAAGTACAGTCATCATCTAGGAATAAAGAAACACAGGTATGGTCCAAAAGCATCCTGATCAATCAGGGCTACCTCTTACTGTGGAGGCAGAGGGTGCCACTTTTGGGGTTTTAATTATCTTTCTGCTATTGAGAAGCTCAATCCCTAGTTCAATGGAAAATTTTGTTACAACAGGGACATCTGCTCTTGGGCATAACTAGCTGAGTGGCAGTTCTATTTGAGGAGACCGAACTTGTCACAGACCAAACAGCTGTGATCAAGGGGCCATTCAGGAGTAGTGTTGGTGCATCCTCTATATGATCCATGACCAAAGTTTCAATGGAGGCAGTTGGGTCTGCTATTGGGCTCACACCAGGTTTTAAATCACAGTGGCAACAACCCATTTATGGTTATCATCATTTCTTATGGCTGTCACAGCATTGTGTGTGAGGGTATTAAGGCCTTTCCTTGCAAGATGCTTAATGATCGTGTCTTTGTTTGGGCCAGCATTGATCTGCCTTTTCACTGCCCAATCACAGGGGACAGGAAGTTTGTGAAGGATGTTTGTAATTCTCTCCTCCCAAGGACAGGAGCCATGTGAGGAGAATCAGGATGTAGGAGAGAGGAAATCCAGCATGAAAGACAGACATTACAAAATGGACCACAGCTTTAGTAACCACTGCAAGGCAACATCTTGTTATATCACAATAGGGGTAAGCTGGTGGAACCTCCAATGGGGATGGAGCAGAAAAGGTTGGAATCAATGGACCTGACACAGCAGGATTTGAGGTTTGCTTGGAGCCTTACAGCCAGAGGGTAACAGCAGTGTTGCCTTCATCCTCTTTGTTGAGATCATCATTTGTTTGTTTTCTTTTCTATTGAAGATTATTATTTTACAGACTTTTTATTAGGTGTTTTCTTTATTAACACTTTAAATGTTATCTGCTTTCAGAGTTTCCCCTCTGAAAATCCCCTATCCCCTCACTCTTCTCCCTGCTCCTCATTCTACCCACTCCCTCTTCTTGGCCCTGGAATTCCCCTATACTGGGGCATAGAATCTTCACAGGACCAAGGGCCTCTGCTCCCATTGATGACCTACTAGGCCTCTGCTACATATGCAGCTATAGCCATGTGTCCCACCATGTGTTTTCTTTGGTTGGCGGTTTAGTCCCAGGAAGCTCTGGGGGAACTTGTTAGTTCATATTGTTGTTCCCCCTATGAGGTTGCAAACCCTTTCAGCTCCTTGGGGAAATTCTCTAGCTCCTATATTGCTGACCATGTGCTAAGTCCAATGGATGACAGTGAGCATCCACTACTGTATTTTTCAGACACTGGCAGAGCCTCTCAGGAGACAGCTATATCATACTATTGTCAGCAAGCTCTTATTGGCATCCAGAATAGTATCTGGGTTTGGTGGTGGTTTAAGGGATGGCTCCCCATGTGGAGCAGTCTCTGGACAGTCATAGGCCATGGAATAGATCCTCAGTCCTCTGTACACCTTCACTGCCAGAGGAGAGCTTGCCTCCAGGGAGTGCTCTGACTCCAGGCAACATTCTTAAGACTGGAGATGACAAGTAGGATGGAGATGAAAAATAAGGAAGGGTAATCCCAGACTTTACCTTTTGGTGCTTGAGGGAAAGGAAGAGAACACCAATCCAGAGGTCATGTTCCCAGATGTTCTTCAGAAATATTGAGAGGGCCAAAAGAGCATCTTCCCTAATTTGGTCTATGAATCACCAGAATGGTGTTCAGTGACCAAATCTGGGTTTCCTTAATGGTGAAGGGGAGCAAACCTATAATGATGAAAAGCCCAAAGGAAACAAATGAGGAACAAATAGATATGACAGATGATGTGTCAAAAGGCTTGTACTAAACAGAGGACTCCCTCTGTTGTTACTCCAAGACCATAGCATCAAAACTGAAATTGAAAATGGAAAGTGCACCAGGATGAGAGTACAAAAGAGACAAAGGATATAGGTCCATGCATGCTCACCATCACAGGACCTACAACATAAAACACTATGGGTCCAACTCAGCTAACAAGCAACCAAAGGGAGCACAACAGCAGTGTCCCCAGGAGAAAGAAACCAGATCATGTTTAATTATGAACATAGATCTTGTGGCAACATGAAAAAGGTGCTCCCAGAGAAGGAGGTTTACAAGCAGCCCCAAATGGAGGATAACATAGTCCATAAACCACACTGGGTGCCAGATGCTGCTTTTACCTCTAGTGCAGACCTCAATTAGGTCCTCATAGAGGTGTTGCCTTCATGGCTGTGTGCTACTGTGATGTATATGCAGAGACAGTCATTCCTTGTATACTTTGCCTTACAAAAGGTTTACATTTCATGAGTTCCCACTTATCAACTGTTGAACTTAGAGCCTGAGCACTTGGTGTTCTGTGAGGAAATTTTCACCAGTAACAATGCTTTCTAGAATACTTACTACCTTCTCTTCTATTAGATTTAGAGTATCTGGATTTATGTTGATGTCTCTGATCCAGTTGGCCTTGATATGTGTGTGTGTGTGTGTGTGTGTGTGTGTGTGTGTGTGTGTGTGTGTGTGTGTGTAGAGATAGAGATAGAGATAGGTGATATAGATTTAGATATATAGATATATTATTTTAGATGCAAACTTTCACCTGCTAAAGATGCTATTTTTTTTTCCATTATATGGCTTTATGTTCTTTGACCCACAATTAATTGTCAGTAGATATGTGAGTTTATTTCAGGGTCCTCAATTTAATTCAGTTACTCAACTTTGCTGTTTCTATACCAGTAACATGCATATTTTAATACTATCAAATCAATTATTTCTCTCTAGTACACTTTGAGATCATTGTCAGTGATGCCCCAGAACTTGTTTAATTGTACAAGATTATTTTAACTATGATGAATTTTTGTTTTTCTGTATTAAGTTGTGAATTGTTCTTTGAAGGTGTGTAAAAAAATTGTGTTGGAATTTTGATGAGAATAATATTGAATCTATATATTGTTTTAGACAAAATGACCCTTTTCATTGTTAATCTACACATCATGAACATGGGAGATATTTCCATCTTCTCATGTCTTCTTCAATATCCTTTTTTTCAGAAACGTGCCCTTCTTGTCATACAGTTCTTTCACTTAATTATGTAGACTTTCACCAAAGTATTTTATATTATATGTGTGAAGAGTTTTGTATCCATTATTTTTTCTCAGTCAAAATTAAATATAAATTTGTATAAATACTGGCTATGGATGTTCCTGAATTAACTTTGTGTCCAGCCATATTTATATAAAAGTTTTTCATCTGTAGAATTTCTCTGGTAAAATTGTGGGTGTTGTGATACTTTGACTTCTTAATTTCCAATTTATATCCTCTTGTTCTTTTTTGCTTTATTATTCCAGTTAGTACTTCATCCACTAAACTGAATAGATATTGAAATACTAGATAGCCTTATCTTGTCGCTGATTTTCATAAGATTTCGTTGAGTTTTTCTCGATTTTATTCTATGTGTGCTGTTGGCTTTCTGCATTTTGCTTTTATTATGTTTAGATATGTGCCTCATATATCTGATTACTCCAAGACATGTAACATGAAGGAGTGCTGTATTTTTCAATGGATTTTAGCATGTAATAACATGATCATATTTTCTTTCTTTCAATTTGTTTATATGATGGACTCTTTAGATGGAGTTTTCATAAAATATATCATTTCTGCAACTGAGATGAAGCCTTCTTGATTATGGTGAATGATGCTTTCTGTGTGTTTTCCTATTTTGTTTGTATTTAGTGAGTATTTTTGCCTCAATGTTCATAAAGGAAATTGGTCAGAAAATTTCTTTATTGAGTCTTTATGTATTTTATGCATTATGGTAACTGTGGCCTCATAGAATTGGTTTGGCAGTGTTTCTTCTGTTTCTATTTTGTGCTATAATTTGAATATTGTTGATATAAACTCTTCTTTGAAAACCTGGTATCATAACATACAAAATCATCATGTCCTATGATTTTTTGGTTGTGAGATCTTTAATAACTTTTGCTACTCCCTTAGGCATTATAGGACTGTTTAGTTTTCTTGATATTTATGTTTGGCAAGTTTTATCTTTCTAGAAAATCAATTTTAGATTTTTAAAATTTTATGGGCTATAGCCTTTTAAATAAGACCTATGACTTTAAAAAATTGCCTTAGTGACTATTGTTATGTCTCCCATTTTATTTCTGATTTTCTTAATTTTTATAGAATGTCTCTGCCATGGTTAAGAGTTTGTTTACCCTGTGAATTTTTTTAAAGAATCATTTCTTGTTTTTGTATAGCCTTGGTGTTGTTCTTTTTGTTTCTGATTTATTGATGTTTCTCCTAAATAAGATTACTTCCTGCCATCTACTCCACTTGGATCTGTTTGTTTCTTTTGTCTGATGGTTTATATATGTTTGGGCCATGGGGGCCATGGAATGGCAGTATTATGAGATGGGTCTTTGTTGCAGTAGATGTGCCACTGTGAGAGTTGGCTTTAATACCCAGTTCCTAGATGCCCGGAAGTGATTCTTTTGCTAACAGCCTTCAGATGAAGTTGTAGAATACTTAGCTCCTCCTTTACCATGTATGCATGCTGCCATACTCCCACTTTAATGTTAAAGGACTGAAACTATGATCTTTTAAGCCAGCCCCAATTTAATGTTATCCTTTATAAGACTTGCATTTCTCATGGTGTCTGTTCACAGCAGTAAAACCTATCTAAGTCAGAAGTTGGTTACAGGGACAAGTGTAGCTAGCTCAGAAAGGAAAAGGATATAGATTATATGATTCAAGCATTAATTGATGAACCAGGAAGTGAAATGAAAGTGAATCCTATATTGTCCTTTAGAATACTTGCAATGAGCATATGGTCTGTTCACAACAGTAAAATGCTAATTAAAACCATATATATATATATGTGTGTGTGTGTGTGTGTGTGTGTGTGTGTGTGTGTATATATATATATATATATATATATATATATATATATATATATATATTCCCTTCATTTACTTCCAGTATCCCTCAAAGAAAGTCTTCTTCCTAGTCATGCTCCCCTTCTATTTTGAAAAAGGGAAGCCACTGCATGGTATTGAACCCTGCAGCTCCCTATCCACAACACTGCCCATCAAGTGCCTGAGAAATAACATCAAATTCTTTGATTGAGGCGAAATTTCCTATATTGCAGGAAGAATGCCCAGGCAGGCAGAAAACAGTCTCAAGGACAGGCCTTGCACTAAATGTTTGGTGGAATACACATGAACACCAAGCTGCTCATCAGAAACTAATGGTTAGCATGCCTAGATCACACTTTTCTTGGTCTTTTTTTGGTGATTTAGTCTTTGTGAGCTCCCAAGGCTCCAGGTTAGTTGACTTTGTTGATCTTCCTATGGAGTCCCTGTCTCCTGAGGTCCCTCAGTATTCCTCACAATGTTTCTATCAAAGTCTTCAAGCCCCATTTCACAATTGGGTGTGAGTATCTGCATTTCTTTCCATTGGCTTCTGGGTGGTGTCTCTCAGAGGTCTGTCTGTTATGCTGGACTGGTATGCTAGGTTCCTGCCATCAAGCATAAGAGAGCATCCTTACATTTACTTGTTGCCCATGGGATGGATCTCAATATGAGTCACTCATTAGTTAGATAGTCCTTAGATATCTTCTCTATATTTGTCCTTGCACAACTTGTAATTAGGACACATTTTGGGTTAATAGTTTTGTAGAAGGTTTGCTGCCCTTGTCTTTTCAATGGGAGTATATCCCACCTGCAGGAAGAGGTCACATCCGGATCTATAGTTCCCCACTACTAGGAATCCCATCCAATGTCACCCACATAGAACCTCTGGGGCTTCTCGCCATCCAGGTTTTTGTCAAGTCCTAGAGATTATACTCACCTACCTAATCTCACTTTTCTCTCCTATGCTCTACCTACATATCAACTCTCATCCTTCCCTATTTCCATTTCCATCCACTCACCCCACTTCTTTATTTTATAGATTTTCAGGTGTACTTTTAAAACCTTAATATGATAAATCTCCAATTTCTTTATGAAAGCACATAGTGCTATGAACTTTCTTCTTAGTAGAAAAAAATTCTGATCTTCTGCTTGAACCCAGGTTAGGGCGCCAAGAGCCCCAGAAGACTCTCCACGCCAGAGGACCCCTAGCACACCCGGGACATTGGGGTCACAGGTAAGTTGATCACAACATCAGCTCCAAAGAATCGAGGAGGGTCTTGTGACAGCACGTACAGAGACAGGGGAACCCTGCCCAGCCAGATGCTTAGATCAATTCAGATTGGGACCAACTCTATCATCTTCTACATGAACCAAGCCGAGGGTGTCAAGGGCCCCAGAGGACTCTCCACACTGCAGGAATTCTAGCACACTCAGGACCTCATGATCACCGTAGAGCACATGGGTGACAGAAGTAACAGAGCTTCTTGAATAGGGTCCTGTCAGGCCTTCATTCTCAGCCAGGAGGCAGAGCTGAGATTCAGATGCCTGGGCACCTTCCTTGCCAGAGGAGAGTCAACCTACAGGGAGAGCTCTGACGCCAGGACTCAGGAAGTGGAGCAGAGCACCAGACTTCTGTACACCTGCCCTGCAAGAGGAGAACTTACTTACAGAGCTTGCCTGGGACTCAGGTGAGAGTTGGGCTCCAAGGAGTGCTGATAGAGGCTAACACAATCAAGGGAGAATCAAGTTCTAGCTAGAGATAGCTTGAACATTAACAGCAGAGATTATCAGATGGTGAAAGACAAACATAAGAATCTTACGAAGAGAAACCAAGAACACTGGGCATCATGAGAAACAAGTACACCCAACACAGCCAGACCTGGATACCCCAACACATGCAAAAAGCAAGAATCAGATTTAAAATAATATCTCATGGTGGTGGTAGAAGATTCTAAGAAGGGCATTAATAACTCATTTTTAAAAAAAATACAGGAGAAGCCTGCTAAACAGGTAGAAGCTCTTAGAGAGGAAGCACAAAAATCACTCAAAGAATTACAGCAGAACACTGCTAAACACATGAAAGTCCATAAAGAACTACAAACAAACACTGCTAAATAGGTAGAAGTCCTTAAAGAAGAAACACAATAACCACTTAAAGAATGACAGGAAAACACAACCAAACGGTGATGGAAATGAACAAAACCATCCAAGATCTAAAAATGGAAATAGAAACAGTTTCTCCAAATGGAGACAAATTTGGAGATAGAAACCCTAGGAAAGAAATCAGGAACCATAGATGTGAGCATCAGCAACAGAATACAAGAGATGGAAGAGAGATTCTTAGGTGCAGAAGATTCCATAGGGAACATGGACACAATAATCAAAGAAAATGAAAATTGCAAAAAGATCCTAACTCAAAACATCCAGGAAATCCAGGACAAAATGAGAAGACCAACCCTATAGATAATAGGAGTAGATTAGAATGAAGATTTTCAACTTAAAGGGCCAGCAAATATCTTCAACAAAATTATAGAAGAAAACTTCCCATACCTAAAGAAAGAGATGCCCATGAGCATACAAGAAACATGCCGAATTCCAAATGGACTGGACCAGAAAAGAAAACCCTCTCAACACATAATAAACAAAACAACAAATGCACTAAATAAAGATAGAATATTAAGAGCAGTAATAGAAAAATGTCAAGTAACATATAAAGGCAAGCCTATTAGAATTATACCAGACTTCTCACCAGAGATTGTGAAAGCCAAAGATCCTGGACAGATGTTATATAGACCTTAAGAGAACACGAATGCCAGCCCAGGCTACTATACACAGCAAAACTCTCAATTACCATAGATAGAGAAACCAAAGTATTCCAAGACAAAAAAAAAATCACAAAATATCTTTCCACGAAACCAGCCCTTTAAAGGAAAATAAAGGGGAAACAACAACACAAAGATGGAAATTACCCCCTAAAAATATCAGGAAAGTAATCTTTCAACACACCTAAAAGAAGACAGCCACAAGAACAGAATCCCAACTTTAACAACAAAAATAACAGGTAGCAACAATTACTTTTCTTTAATTTCTCTTGATATCAATGGACACAATTCTCCAATAAAAAGAAATAGAATAATAGACTGACTACACAAAAAGTACCAAATATTTTGCTGCTTGCAGGAAACCAACCTCAGGGACAAAGACAGACATTACCTCAGAGTAAAAGCTGGTAAAACAATTTTCTGAGCAAATGGTCCAAAGAAACAAGCTGGAGTACCCATTCTAATATCGAATAAAATTGTATTCCAACCTAAAATTATCAAAGAAAGATAAGGAGGGGCACTTCATACTCATCAAAGGTAATATCTACCAAGATGAACTCTCAATTCTAAATATTTATGCTCCAAATGCAAGGGCAGACACATTCATTAAAGAAACTTTAGTAAAGCACAAAGCACACATTGCAAATTTCACAATAATAGTGGGAGACTTCAAAATCCAACTGTCTCCAATGAACAAATACTAGAAACAGAAACTAAACATAGACACGTGGACAGAAACAGAAGTTATGAAACTAATGGATTTAACAGATATTTACCCACATTTTTATCCTAAAATAAAAGAATATACCATCTTTTTAGCACCTCATGGTACCTCCTAAAAATTGACCATATAATCAGTCACAAGAAAGCCATAAAGAGATAAAAAAATTAAAATTATCCCATGCATCTGATCTGGTCAACATGGACTAAGGCTGATCTTCAATAACAGCATAAGTAATAGAAAGCCAACATTCATTTGGAAACTGAACAATACTCTACTCAATGATACCTTGGTCAAGGATGAAATAAAGAAATTAAAGACTTTTTGGAGTTTAATGAAAATAAAGCAACAACATACCTAAACTTAAGGGACACAATGAAAGCAGTCCTAAGAAGAAAACCCATAGTCCTGCGTGCTTCCAAAAAGAAACTAGAGATAGCATACACTAGCAGCTTGACAGCACACCTAGAAACTCTAGAAGAAAAGGAAGCAAATTCACCCAAGAGGAAGAGAAGGCAGAAAATAATCAAACTAAGGGCAGAAATCAACCAAGTAGAAACAAAAAGAACTATTCAAAGAATCAACCAAACCAGGAGCTTGTTCTTTGAGAAAATCAATAAGAAAGATATATCCTTAGTCACACTAATTAGAGGGCACAGGGACACTATCCTAATTAACAAAATTAGAAATGAAAGAGGAGACATAACAACAGAACCTGAAGAAACCCAAAACACCATCAGATCCTACTACAAAAGGCTATACTCAACAAAGCAGGAAAACCTGGATGTAATGGAGAACGTCCAGGTACCAAAGTTAAATCAGGATCAGATTAATTATCTTAACTGTCCCATTTCTAATAAAGAAAAAGAAGCAGTCATTAATAGTTTCCCAGCCAAAAAATACCCAGGACCAAATGGTTTTAGTGCTGAGTTCTATCAGATCTTCAAAGAAGACATAATTCCAACACTCCACAAATTATTCAACAAAATAGAAACATAAGGTACTCTACCCAATTCATTCTATGAAGCCACAACTACTCTGATACCTAAGCCAGGCAAATATCCAACAAAGAAAGAGAACTTCAGACCAATTTCCCTTATGAATATCAATGCAGAAAAACTCAATAAAACCCTCCCAAACCGAATACATGGACACATCAAAATGGTCATCTATCATGACCAAGTAGGCTTCATCCCAGGGATGCAGGGATTGTTAAATATACAGAAATCTGTCAATGTAATCCATTTTAAAATCAAACTCAAAGACAAACATCACTTGATCATTGCATTAGATGCTGAGAAAGCACTTGACAAAATCCAACAACCCTTCATGATATAAGTCATGGAAAGATCAGGAAATCAAGGCCCATACCTAAATATAATAAAAGCAATATACAGCAAACCAGCAGCCAACATCAAACTAAATAGAGAAAAACTCAAAGTAATCCCACTAAAATCAGGGACTAGAAAAGGCTGCCCACTTTCTCCCTATGTACTCTCTCCCTATGTACTTGAAGTCCTAGCCAGAGTAATTCAAAAACAAAAGGAGATAGAGGGAATACAATTTGGAAAGGAAGAAGTGGAAATATCACTATTTGTAGATGATATGATTATATATGTGTGTGTGTGTGTGTGTGTGTGACCCTACAAATTCCCCCAGAGAACTCCTAAACCTAATAAACAGATTCAGTGAAGTAGCTGGATACAAAATTAGCTCAGACAAATCAGTGGCCTTTCTCTACTCAAAGGATAAACAGGATGAGAAAGAAGTTAGGGAGACAATACCATTCACAATAGTCACAAAAAAATGTAAAATATGTTGGTTTGACTCTAAGTAAGGAAGTGAAATATCTGTATGACAAGAGCTTCAAATCTCTGAAGAAAGAATATGAAGATCTCAGAAGATGGAAAGATCTCCCGTATTCATGGTTTGGCAGGTGTACTGGCTAGTTTTGTGTCAACTTGACACAGCTGGAGTTATCACAGAGAAAGGAGCTTCAGTTGAGGAAATGCCTCCATGAGATCCAACTGTAAGGCATTTTCTCAATCAGTGATCAAGGGGGAAAGGCCCCTTGTGGGTGGGACTATCTCTGGGCTGGTAGTCTTGTGTTCTGTAAGAGAGCAGGCTGAACAAGCCAGGAACAGCAAGCCAGTAAGGAGCATCCCTCCCTGGCCTCTGCATCAGCTCCTGCTCCTTGCCTGCTTGAGTTCCAATCTTGACTTCCTTCGTGATAAAGAGCAGTATGGAAGTGTAAGCTGAATAAACCCTTTCCTCCCCAACTTGTTTCTTAGTCATGATGTTTGTGCAGGAATAGAAACACTAACTAAGACAAATTGGTACCAGCATAGTGGGTTATTTCTGTGACAACCTGACCATGTCTTGGGGAGGAGTGTGAAAGGACTTTGGAACTTTGGGCTAGATTATCTGTTCGATATTAAGAGCTCTGTGAGTTGTGTAGGAGCTTGGAAGAAAATGTTGAGAACAGTGCAGAAGATGGAGGTCTGGCTTATGAACTTTCAGAGGGAAAATTAAAGACTCTTTTCAGGGTCATTGCTGTTTTGGAGCTTGATTATTCTGTGGTTCTGGTTAGCTGGTACTGAAGAATCAGCTGTGATTAACAAGATACCAGAACTACTAAAGTGAAACTTTTTTATTACTGGGACTATTGATGCTGGTTATCTGTAGCTAAGAAATTAGCAGTGATTAAGAAGAGACCAGCATTGTTGAGGTGACATCTTCTGGGAAGTGTTTTCTGAAAGCACAAAGAGGCTGTGCTCCAGAGATAGCCAAGGTTGTACTCCTGCTGCAGTGGGACTTGGTAATGTGTAAGGGTCACCCAGGTGGTACTGGTTTTGAAAGCATGAAGGGGTCACACAGAGCAGCTGAGGCTCGGCACTGTGAGAGGCTGTGGAAGGCCATTAGTGAAGGTGCAACCTCATTTGCAATTGACAGACTAGGACTGAAGGGGTCATGCAGTGTTTTGGAGATGCCAGTACCATGAGATGACCACCAAGAGCAGCAACAGTGGAGTACAGACATCTGGACCCTAGAGGATGATGTGTGTGCTTCAAAGGGCATGGCTGGAGAAGTGACTCAAGCCCTTGGAGTAGCCCAGAAGATCATGAGTTGGTCCCAGACATTGGATGGTTAGAGATTTATTTTTTGCTTTTGATTGTGACTGTGCCCTGATATTTTCCCTCTTGAAGGAAGAAAATATGTTAGTGGAGTCCACAGTTAAGAGACATTTAATTGTAAAAAGACTTTAGATTTTAAAAGATATTGGATATTTTAAAGGGATTGACTTTTAATATGTAAAGACTGTGGGAATTTTAAAGTTGTTTAGATCTTGGGGATGAATAAGAAATTAAGGGTTGAGGCTTACTAGTGATGTGTTTGTGTGTCAAGTTGACAAGGGGTAAATTGTACTGGCTAGTTTTGTGTCAACTTGACACAGCTGGAGTTATCACAGAGAAAGGAGCTTCAATTGAGGAAATGCCTCCATGACATCCAACTGTAAGGCATTTTCTCAATTAGTGATCAAGGAGGAAAGGCCCCTTGTGGGTGGGACCATCTCTGGGCTGGTAGTCTTGTGTTCTATAAGAGAGCAGGCTGAGAAAGTCAGTAAGGAACATCCCTCCATGCCCTCTGCATCAGCTCCTGCTTTCTGACCTGTTTGAGTTCCATTCCTGACTTCTTTGGAGATGAACAGCAGTATGAAAGTGTAAGCTGAATAAACCCTTTCCTCCCAAACTTGCTTCTTGGTCATGATTTTTGTGCAGAAATAGAAACGCTGACTAAGACAAATGGGTACTTGTCAGAATTACACAAGAGCTCTCAACATAAACTCTAAAAGCCAAAAGATCTTGGGAAGATGTCACACAGACCTTAAGAAAACATAAATGTCAACGTACACTCAGAGAAATTGTCAAATATCAAAGAAGAAGAAATCAAGTTATTCCAAAACAAAAGCAGATTTACACAATATATTTCCACAATTCAGCCCTACAGAGGAAAAACACAAGTAGAGAAACTACAGACAAGAAAAAGAAAGAAACTAATCTCACAACACCAAAAGAAGTGAACCACACAAGAATATATTCACCTATCAAAAGGAAAATAACAGGAAGCAACATCTCCAAGTCATTAATATCTTTCAACATTAATGAACTCAATTCCCCAAGAAAAAATCATAGACTAACAGGCTGGATATTTAGACAGGACCCGCATTTTTCTTCATATAGAAAACTCAACATCAATGACAGAGACATATACTACTTAAAAGGCAGGAAAAAATTTCCATGGAAATAGTCCCAAGGGAAAAGCTGGAATAGCATTTCCAATAATCATTTTCCTATAAAATATTTTATTTGATAATTCATTTGATAATTTAATTTGATAATTTTATTCAACTGAGAATCTATTTTATTATCCAATAAAATGGGTTCTCAATAAAAAATTATCAAAAATATTGGAATTATCTCTACTCACTGATTAAAGGAAAAATCTAGCAGGAGGAGCTCTCAAATTTGAACATCTTGAACACCTCCTTGCCCCAAATGCAAGGATACCTACTTTTGCGACTGAAACGTTAGGAAGCTCAAAGCACACATTTAACATTACACAATAATAGTAGCAGACTTTGACACACCACTCCCACAAATGGACAGATTATGCAAACAGAAACTAAACAGAGACACACTGAAAATAACAGAAGGTATAAATTTAGTAGATTTAACTTATATTTACAGATCATTTCACCCTAAAACAAAATAATATATATTCTTCTCAGTACCTCATGATACCTTCTCAAAAAGAGACCATATAATCAGACATAACACAAGCCTCACCCAATACAAGAAAATTGGAATAATCCCTTGTATCCAATCTGATCACTACAGACCAATACTGCTCTTCAACAACAACAAAACAAGAGGAAGCCTACATATACATGGAACCTGAACAACTATCTACTCAATAGTAACTTGGTCAAGGAGGAAATAAAGAAATTAAAGTGTTTATATAATTTAATGAAATGAAAGCAAAACATACCCAAATATATGGGCACAATGAACACACTGGTAAGAGGAAAATACACAGCTCTGAGCACTTCCTAAAAGAATTTCAAGAGAGCATACCCTAGCAGCTTGAAAGCAAATCAGAAATCTCTAGAACAAAATGAGCCAAATTCACCTAAGAGGAGTAGACAATAGGTAATAATCCAACCCAGGGCTGAAGCAAAGAGATCTACTCAAAGAATCAGGAAAAAAAAAAAAAAAGAACTGTTTCTTTGAGAAAATCAACAAGATAGATAAACCCTTACCCAGTATAATCAGAGGGCGCAGAGACCATATTCATATTAACAAAAACAGAAATGAAAATGGGAGACATAAAAACAGAAACTAAAAAACTTAAAAATAATTACCAAACTCCACCACAAACTTTCATACTTAATGAAACTGGAAAATCTAGATGAAATGGATGATGTTCTAGACACATACCAGGCACCAACATGAAATCAGGATGAGATAAAGCATTAAACCAATGTCCCATAACCCTTAAGGAAATTGAATCAGTCAGTAAAATTTATCAAGGAAAACATTTCTAGAACTAGATGGTCTTCGTTCAGAATTCATTCCAACATTCAAAAAAGACCTAATACCATTATTTCCCAAACTCTTTCATTAAAAAAAAAAAAAAGGAACAGGAGGAACACTACCCAAGATATTCTATGAATCTGCAGGTAACCTGATGTCTATACCACACAAAGACCCCAAAAAGAAAGAGAACTTAAAACCATTTTCACCCATGAATATTGATGTAAAAATACTCAATAAAATTAATGCAAACTGAATCCAAGAACGCATCAAAATGACCATTTAATATGAGCAAGTAAGCTTCATTCCAGTGATGTAGTGATGGTTCCATATATGGATATCTACCAACATAATACACTCTCTAAACAAATTCAAAGGGGAAAAAAAACACATGATCAACTCATTAGATTCTGAAAAAACCTTTGATAAAAAACAAGAGCCCTTTTTCCTAAAATTATTGGAGAAATCAGGAAATCAATGGACATACCTAAATATAATAAATGCAATATATAGCAAGTCAACGGGCAACATAAAAATAAATAACTTGAAACTTGAAGCAATCCCACTAAAATCAGGGACAAGACAAGGCTGTCCACTCTCCTGCATCTATTCAATATAGTTCTTGAAGTTCTAGCCATAGCAAATTCGGCAACAAAATGTGAAGAAATAATACAAATAGGAAAGGAGGGAGTCAAGATATCAGTATTTGTAGATGATATGAGAGTGCACATACCTGATCTTCCAAAGAATACATGAGAGAACTCCTATACCTGCTAAACAACTTAAGAAAAAGTGTCTGAATACCAAATTAATTCAAACAAATAAGTAGCTTTCTTCTGCTCAAAGAATAAATGGGTTGAGTTAGAAATTAGGGAAACCACACTATTCACAATACTGACAAATATTATAAAATACTTTATTGTGACTCTAATCAAGCAAGTGAAAAATCTGTACATCAAGAATTTCAAGTCTCTGAAGAAATAAGCTGAATAAGACTTCATGATGGAAAGATATTCCATGCTCATTGATAGGCAGGATTATCATATTAAAATTGTGTATCTTACCAAAAACAATCTACAGATTCATTGCAATCCACATCAAAATTCCATTAAATTCTTCACAGAGATAAAAAGAATATTTCTCAAATGCATTTGGAACAACAAAATACCCACGAGAGGAGAAACTATTCTTAACAGTAAGAGTACTTCTGGGGGAATCACCATCGCTGATCTTAAGATCTACTTTAGAGAAATAGTGATAAAAACTGCATGCTATTGGTACAGAGAGAGACAGGTACATGAGTGGAATACAATTGAAGACCCACACAACGAAAAAGCTAAAGCAATCTAATGTAAAAAAGACAGCATTTTCAAGAAATGGTGCTGGTTCAGTTAGTCGCCAACATGTTGAAGAATCCAATTGACCAGTTCTTCTCTCCTTCTACAAAGTTCATGTCCAAGTATATCAAGAACCTGCACATAACCAGATACAATAAATCTAATAGAAGAGGAAGTGGAAAAGACCCTCGAACAAATTTGCAAGGGGAGAATTTCTTGAGCAGAACACTCAGCTTAATGCTCTAAGATCAAGAATTGCCAAATAGGACATCATAAAATTGAAATGCTTCTGTAAGGCAAAAGACATTGTTAATAGATGAATATGGGAACCCACTGATTAGGTAAATATTTTTTAACTTAAATCTAAAGGAGGGATAACATCCAAAATATAGGAAGAACTCAAGATGTTGGACACCAGTGAACCAAATAACCCTTTTAAAATGGGATAGAGGGCTAAACAGACAATTCTCAACTGAAGATTCTAAAATGGCTGAGAAGCACTTAAAGAAGAGCTTTCTGTCAGGCACCTGATATAGTCTCCTGAGGGGGTCTGCCAGATCCTGTCAAATACAGAGGTGGATGCTTGCAGCTAATGATTGGACTGAGAAGGTGGTCCCCAGTTGGGGAGTTAGAGAAAGGACTGAGGGAGCTGAAGCATTTTGCAACCCATACAAAGAACAACAATATAAACCAACTGGATAGCCCAAAAGTCAGAGGTACTAAACTACCAATGGATGAGTACACATGGAAGTACCCATGGTTCCTTCTGCATATGTAGCAGAGGAAGGATTTTTTGTATATCAATGGGAGGAGACACCCTTGGTTCCTGAGAATGCTTGATGCCCTTCCAGGGCTTGCATGGAGAAGTGGGTGTGTAGTGGACCACCTGCATAGAAGCAGAGGGAGAGAGAATGAGACAGGTGTTTTGTAGGGGTAAAACAGAAAGGGAATAACAATTGAAACACAAATAAATAAAATATTCTATGAAATAAAAAAAAAGAAAAAAGAAATGTTCAACATCCTAGGTCATCAGGAAAATTCAAGTCAAACAACCCTGAATTTGCACCTCAGTGACTCAAAATGGCTAAGATCATAAACACAGGTGACAGCAAATGGTGGCAAGGTTGTGGAGAAACCTTCCATTGCTGTTGGGATTGTGAGCTGTTACAACCACTCTAGACATATGTCTGGTGATTCCTCAGACTATTGGAAATAATTGTACCTGAGGAAACAGTTATACAACTCCAGGGAATATACACAAATGATTCTCCAACATATAGCAAGGACACATGCTCCACTCAATTCATAGCAACCTTATTTATAATAATCTGAACCTGGAAACAACCTAGAGGTACTCTCAACAAAGAAATGGGTACAGAAAATGTGGTATATTTACAAAATGGATTAACTACTTAGCTATTAAAAACAATGAGTTTACAAAATTCTCAGTCCATTGGATAAAATATGAAAATATCATCCTTTCTGAGTTAACCCAGTCAGAAAAAAAAGCATACATGGCATGTAATCTTGGATTAATGGATATTAGACAAATAGAAGCTGGGAAATTCCCACTATATACCATGTATACCACATGAAACCAAAGAAGAAAGAAGACCACACCAAATTCTGGATGTGGCAGTCCTACTCCGAAAGGGGGAGAAAATAATCTTTGGATTTAGAGGGAGAGAGTTATCTAGAAACAAGAGAGGAGGGGTGAGAGAGAAAGAGGCTGTTCAGATACGTGCTGAGATGGAGAAGAAGTTCAGAAATTTGAAAGGAGAGTAGCTGTTGGGGGCATAACTGGTGTAGCCACTAGAAAGTTCCAGATGCTAGGGTCACAATATATTCCCAGGACACAATAGGGAGGATGTTATCTGAAATACACAACAAATTAGAGAAAGAAACTGTAGATACCACATCCAGTGGATAGGAATGGCCCCCAGTTGAGCAATGGCACCAGACACACATATCTGAAAAATATTAATCCTGAATTCTTCTTGTAAAAAGAATGTGCAGAGACAAAGAGTGGACTAGAGACTCAAAGAAAGGCCATCCAGAGATAGCCCCACCTAGGGATCCATTCCTTCTGCAGACACCAAACCCAGACACTATTGCTGATGCAAACAAGCACTTGTTTGCAGGATTCTGTTGTAGCTGTTCTGGACAAGTTATGCTAAAGCCTGACCAACACAGATGCAAATGCACACAGGTTAAAGTACAAACTCAAAGCAGTGGACAGTTCTTCAAGACAAAAGTTAAAGCTGGGCATGGTGGCACATGCCTTTGATCCCAGCACTCGCGAGGCAGAGGCAGGCAGATTTTTGAGTTTGAGGCCAGCCTGATCTACGAAGTGAGTTCCAGGACAGCCAGGGCTATATGAAAAACGCTGTCTCAAAATACTGGAGATAACAAATCTGAAAAATCGAATTATTATAACAAATATATACTGATCATTATGCTAAGCATTAAAGAAGAAACTTCTTATTCAGCAACTCACAAAGTTTTCTACAAAACCTACCTACAAAAAACAAGGCAAGTCTCAAAAGATCCGGGAAATTTAAATAACACACTATATTCTATATTCTAGCAGATCACCATGTATTAATGATGGCATCATATACAAAAAGAACCACAGAAGGTTTACAATCTCATTGAAAATGAATATCCCTAAGTTTAATGAACTAATGAATAAAGAAAAAAAAATGAAGACTTTCTAGAATCCAGTGAAAATTTGTTCAAAACAATCTCCAATATTTGTGACAAAATGAAAGAGCTTTTAAAAGAAAAAATAAAACACTAAGTATTTACTTAAGAAATTGGAGAGATCTCATACTGGCAAGTTAGCAGCATATATAAAGGCACAGTAACAACAACAAAATGTGTAAATATACCGAATGGAATTGGATGGCAATAAATTATCAAAATGAGGGATGGAAATAATAATATAAAAATAATGAAGAAAGAATGTAGAAAATAAAGATGGTTTAATAAATTCATCAAGATAGGCTGACTAATATCCAACCAATGAAAAGGTCACACAAAAAACACCCAATATAGTAAATGAATAGATGAATAAATAAATAATGAAAAGAGGAAATAGCAGACACTGAAGGAATTATTAGGACACACTTTAAGAACTAGCACTCCAAAAAAAATCTAATAAAATCTAATAAAAATGATTATTTTTTCTGATATGTAATACTTACCAAAGTGAATTTATGGCCAGATAAACAATTTTCATAGACCAATGTCCCCCATAGAAATAGACTCATTAAATAGTCAGAACAACATCTAATCCTATGTCCAAATAGGTTTTAGGTAAAAATTCAAACAGAATTTCTAAGAACTAACACCAGTACCTCTCAAATTATTCCCCAAAATAGATAAAGAAGTAATATTTCCCACCTCACTTTCTGAATCTCTAGTTACCCTAGCACACAAGCTACATAGAGATTCAATGGAGAAAGGGAATTATATGTTAATTTCTCTAACAAATATACATGCAAAATTATTCAATAAAATATTTGTAAACCAAATAAAATAATACAGCAAAAACATTATCCACCTCTTCATGATATATACTTGTGCAATTCCTAATATAAGAAAAACACCTAAAGATTCTAAAGATGATTTATAGCAAGGTCATAGCTAAGTAAGTATGGATGACTCAGTCCTTCTTAAAAAGGGGAGCAAAATATTCATGGGAACAAATGCGGAGACAAGATCTGGAGCAGAGACTGAAGGAATGGCCATCCAGGGTCTGCCCCACCTGGGGATCCATCCCATGTATAGATTCAAAACCCAGAGACTATCTTGGATGCTAAGATGTGCTTGCTGACAGGAGCCTGATATATCTTTCTAGTGAGAATCTCTGCTAAAATCTGGCAAAGAGAGGAAGATGCCCGCAAGTGACCATTGGACTAAACATGGACTCACCACTGGCGGAGTTAGAGAAAGGACTAAAGGAGCTGAAGGGTTTTGAAACACTGTAGTAAGAACAACAGTATCAACCAACTAGAACTCAAGTACACATGCGGGGAACCATGGATCCAGCCACGTATGTAGCAGAGGATGCCCTTGATGGGCATCAATAGGAGAAGAGTCCATTGGTTCTATGAAGGCTCGATGCCCCAGTGTAGGGAAATGCAAGGGCAGGAAGTCAGGATTGGGTGTGTAGGGTAAATTTCCCTATAGAAGCAGGGGTGTGAGATGGAATAAGGGTTTTCCAGGGGAAAATCAGGAAAGGAGATGAAATTTGAAATGTAAATAAAGAAAATATGCAATAAAACTATTTTAAAACTACATTTTAATAATAATAATAATAATGATAATAACAATAATAATGCATGTCGTTACTCATATTCTTAAGAATTGGGTCAAGGGGAACAAATTTCCATTTCTGATGTGAGTATGAACTTATAGAGAAAATATGGAAATCAATATGGAAGACATTAGCCATAAATTTCAGAATAACCATGCTACAATCAACTGACCCAAAGAAACTGGGTAATACGACATTCCAAATGGGGATGTACACTTATTAAACAGATGATGCCACTAAATATTCTTTGGAAGTCAAGGATTTACAGAGACAAAGTTTGGAGCTGTGTCAAAAGGATGGACCATCTAGAGCCTGCCATATCCAGGGTTCCATCCCATAATCAGCTTCCAAACGCTGACACCATTGCATATACTAGTAAGATTTTGCTGAAAGGACCCAGATATATCTGTCTCTTGTGAGACTAGGCCGGGGCCTAGCAAACACATAAGTGGATGCTCACAGTCAGCTATTGGATGGATCACAGGGCCCCCAATGGAGGAGCTAGAGAAAGTACACAAGGAGCTAAAGGGATCTGCAACCCTAGAGGTAGAACAACATTATGAACTAACCAGTACCCCGGAGCTCTTGACTCTAGCTGCATATGTATCAAAAGATGGCCTAGTCAGCCATCACTGGAAAGAGAGGCCCATTGGACTTGCAAACTTTATATGAACCCAGTACAGGGGAACGTCAGGGCCAAAAAGTGGGAGTGGGTGTGTAGGGGAGTGGTGGGAGGGTATGGGGGACTTTTGGGATAGCATTGGAAATGTAAATGAGGAAAATACCTAATTAAAAAAAAAAGAAAGATAAAGGTATAGGACAGGGAGTAAGCGGGTACAGGGTTAATGAGAAACTATGGGGAGAGGGCTCAGAGAGGCATGGGATTGAGAATTTAAATTGTTGAAGGGCTGCTCTGGGACAAGCTGGAGGCTTGGGAAAAGTGAGGATATATACAATTATAGGGGATATACAATTATGACCCTAACTGGGATTCTAAGAAGAATGGGATATAGAAATTAATTGTCTACTAGATCTAGTTAGGCACAACTTTTAGAGAAGAAAAGGAGCATCAATCCACCCAGGAAACCTTCAACCAAATATTTTTCATGCTTATTTGCAGGGAGAGAGATGGAGCAGAGTCTGTGGGAATAGCCAACCAGTGTTTTTTCCAAGTTATATGACTGAGCCAAAGTCTGCAGTATTAATAGTAATGTTATGTTTGCAAACTGGAACATAGCATAACTGTCTAATGAGAAGCTCCATATAGCAGCAAATGGAAATAGAGAAATCCACAGCAAATATAAGGATGAGTTTAGGGAGTACTCTAGAAAGTTTGGAATAGACATAGGTGAGCTAGAAGTGTCAATGGCACTACAAGAACAACTATAGAGGCAAATATCCTGGACTTCTAGGAAATCTGGGAAACTACCCCACCAACTGGAGAGAATGCTGAGGTTCGAATTAGGCTCCCTACACATAAATAACAAATAGATAGTTTGGTCTTCATCTGGGTTCTTTCACAATTTGAGCAACATCTTTTGCCATCTTTGTGCCCTGCTATTGGATTCATTTCCCCTTTTTGTGGTGCCACATTGGGCCTCAGCACTAGTCCTGCTTTGAACAGATAGCACATGGTGGAGCAGTATTCAAGTGGAGGCTGTCCTTCTCTGATGGGAAGGGAAAGGAGTATTAGGTGCATGAATTTGTAAGCATGGGAATGACAGAAGATGAGGAATGGAGGCTATAATTAGAATATAAAATGAATAAAATGTAAAGTATTGTAAATGCATGGTATTTCTACTTTTAATAAAATTGAAAATTACAAACATGTAATAATTCAGTAATCTTTAGTATTCTAAAATGTTTTTCCAGTCTTTTACTCTAAGATAGTATTTATCTATGTCACCCTGTTGTGTTTCCTGTATGCAGCGAAATGCTGTGTCCTATTTTTACAGTCTTTTACTCTGATGCATTGCTTTTATTCACACGGAGTTGTGTTTGCTGAATGCAGTGAAATGCTACGTCTTCTTTATGTATCCACTCTGTTACCTTTGTCTTTTTATTTAGGAATTGAGTTATTGATATTAAAGACATTGGATGTAGTTATACTTCATTTTTTTGAGTTTTCATTTCAGTGTCCTCTATAGTGATGTATAAACATAAAAATATTGTTTACATTTCACTTTTTATAGAATGTTTTTATTTCTCCATTTATGGAGATTGAGAGTTTTTCTGGGTATATTAGCCTGGGTTTGCATTTCTGTTCCCTTAGGGACTGCTTGACATCTATCCAGGATCATCTGGCTTTTAGAGTCTCTGTGGAGAAGTCTGGTATAACCTGATAGGTCTGTCTTCTTGTTTTACTTGGTGTTTTCTCTCATAATATTTTAATAATCTTTCCTTGTTTTAAGCATTAAGTGTTTTGGTTATTATGTGACAGGAAAAGTTTTTTGTGTCCGACCTTTTTGGTGTTCTGTAGGCTTATTTTACATTTATGACCATCTCTTTTTTTTGGCCTGGGAAGTTTGCTTATATGATTTTGTTCATACTTTCAGGCCCTGTCAGCTGGGAACCCCTACCATATGCTACTCTTACTATCCTTAGGTCTGTCTTTACATTGTTTAGAGAATTCTGGTTATTTAGGATTAGGAATTTTTGTCATTTGTATTATCATTAACCAATGTGTCCACACCTTCTATTGCATCATCTATGGCTAAGATTTTCTTTTCTATCTCTTGCATTCTGTTGTTGCTTGCAGCTGTAGATCCTAATCTATTTCTTAAGTTGTCCATCTCCATGCCTGCCTCCATTTCTGATTTCTTTATTTTTACTACTTCCAATTTTACATCTCAGATCATTGTGTTCAATTCCTTCACCTGCTTATTTGTATTTTCCTGTATTTCTTTAAGGGGTGTATTTGTTTACTGTTTAAGGGCTTTCATCTGATTTCCCTCTTTTCCTGTATTTCTTTCAAGGAGTTATTTATATACTCATCAAAGACCTCTATCCTCTTCATGAGATTGGACTTTTTGTCAGAAACTGGCTTTTCTGGCCTCTTACAGGATCAAAGGATTTCTATGGTGGAAGAACTGGGTTCTGACAGTGCTAAACTGCATTGACTTCTGTCACTTATATTAAGGCACATGCCTGTCTCCATTTGGTTATCCCTGGTGTTATCTTGCCCAGATGCCTCTGAGTAGAGCTGGCCTCTTTGGAGGCAGTTTATGCCCAGTGACATATGTTTGAGCTGTTCTCCTGGAAAGAAGTCAATTTTGCCCCTGGTTGAAGGTTTGGAGACCTTCTATGTCTCTGGCACTTGATGACCTTCTATATAATTGGTTGGGGCAGACCTCATGTGTTCCTTTCCATGTTAACCTCAGAGAGACATGAAGTCTCTGTGCTCCATGGACAGATTCTGCATAATAGTAGATGGGGTTGATATACTAAAATAGTGTGCCCCTGGTTGTAGTAGATCTCCTGTGTACCTGGTTAGAGTTGTTTTCCTGGGAGTCAGAAAGGCTGTATTTATGGTTTCTGCAGACCTCCTGGTAGACCCACAATCTGAGTGTGGAGAAGCAGAACACGAGGAATATTGAGCTCCTGAGTATAAAAGGTGGGTCCAGAATCAGCTGGGATATGGTGAGTATATAAGCTGAGATAAAAATTTGGACAAGAGTCTCACGTGTGTTACTGCACACCTCCTGAGAGACAGGTAGGATGTTATAACCTCAGGTGTTTTCTTTGAAACTCTTCTTCATTAAGAGGAACCATTTTTATCTATTGGTTTTCTGTTCATGAAAGTTTCCCCAGTGCCCATGTGCTCAAGGCTCTTCACCACTTTATTTTCTATTAGTTTCAGTGCATCTTGTTTTATGTGGCTTACTTAAAACACTTGGGCTTGAACTTTCTACAAGGATAAGAATAAACGAATTTGTATTCTTCTACATGCTGATTACCAATTGAACCAGCACCATTTGTTGAAAATGCTGTCATTTTTCCACTGGATGCTTTTGGTAACCTTGTCAAATATCAATTGACAATAGTAGTGTGGGTTCATTTCTAGGTCTTCAATTCTATTCCATTGATCTACATGCCTATCACTGTACCAATACCATACAGTTTTTATCACAATTGCTCTGTAGTACAGCTTGAGATCAGGGATGGTGATTCTTCAAAAGTTCTTATATTGTTCAGAATAATTTTCACTATCCTGAGATTTTTGTTATTCTAGATTAATTTGCAAAGTTCTCTTTATAACTCCCTGTAAAATTGAGTTGGGATTTTGATGGGGCTTGCATTGAATCTGTAGTATCCTTTTGTCAGTGTGGACATTTTGACTGTATTAATGCTGTCAATCTATGAGCCTGGGAGAACTTTCCATCTTCTGAGATCTTCTTCAAGTTTTTATTAAGAAATTTGAAATTCTTGTCTTACATATCTTTCATTTGCTTTGTTAGTGTCACACCAACATACTTTATATTTTTGTGACTAATGTGAAACGTGTTTCTCTAATTCTCTTCTCAACCTTTTTTTTAATTTATTTATTATTTATTTATTTATTTATTTATTTATTTATTATTTTTATTGTTTTTTGAGACAGGGTTTCTCTGTGTAGGCCTAGCTGTCCTGGAACTCACTTTGTAGACCAGGCTGGCCTCAAACTCAGAAATCCACCTACCTCTGTCTCCCAAGTGCTGGGATTAAAAGAGTGCGCCACTACTGCCCTGCTATTTATTTTTTGAGTATAGCCAAAAATGGTAAACAGCTTTTTGGGAAAAGAATTTTACTAACCCTAAATCCAATAGAAGTCTAATTTCCACTATATACAGAGAACTCTAGAACAAAGACTCCAGAGAACCAAATAATCCTATTAAAAATATGATACACATCTAAAGAAAGAATTCACAACTGAGGAATACCAAATGGATGAGAAGTACCTAAAGAAATGTTCAATATTTTTAGTCATCCTGGAAATGCAAATCAAAACAACACTAAGATTATGGCTCATACCAGTCATAATAGCTAGCCTCAAAAATGCAGGTGACAGCAGAAGTTGTCAAGAATGTGGATAAAGAGGGACACTCCTCCATTGTCAGTGGGATTGCATGCTGGTCTAAACATTTTGAAAATAAATTTTGCAGTTTTTCAGGAAATTGGACATTTTTCTACCTAAGGATTCAGCTATGCCTCTCCTGTGTATATACCCAGAGGATTTGCAAATGTAATAAGGACACAGGCTCCACTATGATCATAGCCACCATATTTATAATTGCCTGAACCTGGAGAGATCCCAGATGTCCTTCAACAGAGGATTGGATACAGAAATATGCGGTACATTTAAATTTACACAATGGAGTACAACTCAGCTATTAAAAACTATGAATTCATGAAATTATTTGGCAAAAGGATTGAGCTAGAATATATCATCCTGAGTGAGATAATACAATCACAAAATAACACACATGGTATACACTCACTGATAAGTGGATATTATCCCAAGAGCTGGAATTACAAAAGATTTAATTCACAGACCACATGAAGTTCAACAAAAAGCAAGACCAAATTATTGATACTTTGATCCATCTTAGAAGAGGGAACCAAATGATCATGAGAGGAGATACAGAGACAAATTGTTGGGAAGAGACTGAAAGAAAGGCAATCCAGGGACTGCCCAACTTGGGGAACCATCCCATATACAGACACTATTGTGGATGCCAACAATTGCTTGCTGATAGATAGGGCCCTGTTATAGCTGTCTCCTTATCATCTCTTCTATTGCCTGATAAATACAGATGTGGATGTTTACAATTAACTATTGAATTGAACATTGGGTCTCCAATGGAGGAGCTAGAGAAAGGATTGAAGGAGCTGAAGGATTTTGTAGACCCAAAGAATGAACAGTAAGTACCAACCAGAAACCTCAGAGCTCCCAAGGACAAAAGAACCCACCAAAGAGTACCCATGGAGTGATCAATGGCTCCAATTGCATATGTAGCTTATAATTGCCTTGTCAGACATCAAGGGGAGGAGAGTCTCTTGTTCCTATGAAAGCTCAATTCTAAAGTTTAGGGGAGAACCAGGACAGAGAAGCAGGTAGGTGTGTTGGTGAGTAAGAAATAGGGGTAGTGGATAGTGGATTTTTGGAGGGAAAACTAGAAAAGTGGATAGTATTTGAAATGCATATAAAAAGATCAAATTTTAAAAGGAAGAGAGAGAGAGAGAGAGAGAGAGAGAGAGAGAGAGAGAGAGAGAGAGAGAGAGAGAGAGAGATTTCTTAAGGATATTTTCCCTGAGAAGGACTCTCAGCTTTTAGTGCCTCCTTTAAAAAGGAGGGGCCTAGTGAGTCTGACGAGTTTCAGGGACTTCATTATAATAGTTCATTATATTTACTTTCATGCCTAAGTAACTTTCTGGTCATTGGAAATGTCACCAATTATTCTAGCTCTTCCTCTTTTTTTTATAGTCTTTTTGCCTCCTTTTCAGCAATCATCACTTACCTTACAGGAAATGATTATACATGTCCAAAAATGGCTACAATAATAAGTCAAAATGTCATAGTAACAAACACTTATTTTCATGATCTTCACCATTATTTATAACTTGAGGATGACAATAAAAGTTTAAGTGTATGCACACATACTTAAAGAAGAGTTTCAGAGGCATAGCACATCAACTGAAAAAACCCACAGAAGTAGCTTACTCATCCTTAGGTTTTTGCTCAAGTTTACAGCATCTGACTTAACTTCCGACTGATTGAGCGTATGCTGAATCCTATTTGAAGAGAATTGGTATTATCCTTGATATCTGAGCCTGTTATGTAGGTACTTTTGTTTAGCATGCACTGTCAAAAGTCAAGCAGTAATGTTGATGACTTTTCACCAGGAGCCTTCATGTCCCTTCCTTGACAACGTAAATGTAAGCCAGCATAATAGAAGTTTTCTGTCTACAGCCAGTGTAATTGCTTCATGTCCTTCAGTCAAAGTCTGCAAATGCATTATTTTTATCCAAGGGGTTTTAACAGCTAGTCTTGACAGAAAAGCAAAACCAGCTTTTATAATTTGTGTTGTTTCTGCTATTTCCCTGGAAAACAATTCACAGGAAGCTAATCTACTCAAATCTATTGTACTAAGTTTTCAGCAAAGTTCACATCCCAGAAATTTACGGCTAACAAGAAAACGAATTTGAACAACATCTATCAATTCCTTTGCTGCAGAGATCAAGTTTTGTTACAAAGCATTGATAGGCAGTACTAACTTAACTAGTTCTCTCTAATCTTCAGACTTTCTTCCTTAGAAATTAAACTTAATGTAATCTTTAATTTTTTACATAGAAACTTCCTTCTTATCACCATCCCAATTAACTCAGGAAGCCTCAGTTAATCACCTCATGCCTAATGAGCAACAATGATCAACATGGCCATGTTCTATCCTGTAGTAATTGCTTACTACCTGGCTCAGAGTGGCACTGGAATAACATTTTTCCTGAATCTATTGCCACTCTTTTCACTACAGGGTGGCTGGCAAAATATTTCCACTAGTATTATAACCTTTTTTTTTTTGAAGGAAATATAAGCTTTTCATACTGGGCAGGGAGGTAGTTGCTTAAGTCCTGAAGAGACTTTATTAATTTTACTTTAGTTGTTCTATTATGAATATCACATAAGAATTATTTCCCAGGAATTGAAATGTTCCTTAGAAGCTTCACAGCACTAAATTAGACTTTTTAAAATCATTTTTCTTCTTAGAAACCCCATGTTGACACAAATGTTCTCTCTTTAGATTTCCATTAACATAAATGGAAGTATTTCCCCATTTTTTATGATCACTTAGATCAAGCAATTTTTTTCCTACATTATAGAGATCTTGGTGCATGAAAGGGCTTAGAAAAGTCACTGTAATTCCATATTGCCTCTTGGTCCCTGGTGAATTATCCATTTATTTAACACTATTGTGAACAGTTTCACACTGAGCAGTAACTGTGCTTCAAACACAAAATGCCTGATTCATTTTTCCCTGAGTGACATCTATACCTCCTAAATGAGTCTTCAGCCACTAATGAAGAATGTAACTTATCATTAGTACCTCATGGTACCAATTCATCAGAGAATAAATAAAAGAAGAAGTTAAAGTCTTCATAGTATGAAAACAAAGTCACAGCATCCCCAAACATAGGAGACACAATGAAAACCATGATAAAAGGAAAATTTAAAGTACTAATCCCTTTATATAGAAATTGGAAAGATTCTAATTCAACCACTTCACAGCTCTTCTCAAACCTCAAGAACCATAAGATACAAACATACCCAAGAAGAATAGAGAGAAGGAAATCACTTTAATAGCTGAAGTCAGCCTGTGAGATCCAAAGAGAACAATATAAAGAATCAACAAAACTAAGAGTTGGTTCTTTGAGAGAATAAGCCCTTAGAAACTCTAAAGAAAGGGCATAGAGACAGTTTCAATTAAACATAATATGAAATAAAAAGAGAGACATAACAACAGGAACCAAAAGAATTAACAAAATCATCATACATTATTACAAATGACTATACTCAACATAACTGGAAAATGTAGATGAAATTGATGATTTCTAGATATCATGTAGAAGCATAATTATATCATGATCAGGCAAAGTATTGAAACACTTTCATAACCTCTAAGGAATTAATAGTAGTAACTAAAAATTGCCTAAGCAAATACTACACAGAGCCAGATGATTTTAGTGCAGAATTCTATCACACCTTCCAAGAAGACCTAATACCAGTATACCTGAAACTATTCCATGAAAAAGAAACAGAAAGTACACTAATTCATTCTATGAGGCCACAATTACTCTGATAACTAAACCCCACAAATACCCAAGGAAGAAACAGAACTTCTGCCTGCTATTGTTTATGAATTTCTATATAAAAATACTCCGTAAAATTCTCACAAACCAAACTCAAGAACACATAAAATAATCACTCCCAATTATCAAGTATGTTTATTCCCAGTGATGGAGTGATTATTCAATATAAGAAAATGTATGATCATAATACATTGTGTCAACAAACTAAAGGAAAAAAATCACATGATCATCTGATTAGATTCTGAAAGGGCCTTTGATAACTTCCAAAACCCTTTCATGTTAAGTGTTTAGAGTGATCAGGAATTCAAGGCATAATAAAAGTAATATACACAAAAACAACATCCAACATCAAAATGGATAAATAAATGAGGAAAAATTAATATGAATCCCACTAAAGTCAGGGAATAGACAAAGTTGCCCACTCTTTCTATGTATTAATTATAGTTTTGCTGAATACATTAAAAACAAAAAAAATTATCAATATTTTACTAATTGAAATGGGAGAAATCATTGTTTCACTATTTGCAGATGATATGATAGTATTCAGACAAATCCCAAAATTCCACTTAAGAAACTTCTGTAGCTGTGAAATAACCTAGACAAAGTGGCAGACAATAAAATTAATTCAAACAAATCACCAGCCTCCCTCTATTCAAATGCTAATAAGGCTAAGAGAGTAATTATTGAATCAACAACCTTTACAATAACCAAAAATATCATGCTGTAATTCTTATTCAGAAAGTGAAAGATCAGTATAAGAACTTCAAACCCTTAAAGAAAGAAGTTGAAGAAGAACCCAGAAAATCGAAAGATATACCATGCTATTGGATTGGTATGATTACATAGTAAAAGTGGCCACTGTGCCAAAAGCAATCTGCATATTCAATGGAATCCCTGTCAAAATTCCAAGACATGGAAAGGGCAATTATCAACTTCATCTGGACAAAAAAAATCCATCATAGCTAAAAAATTCTCAACTATAAAAGACCTTTAGTTGGCATCACCATGCCTTACCTATAGTTGTACTAAAAAAGAAAAAGTAACAAAGATCACATTGTATTGGTACAGTGACAAACAGTTCATTCAATTGAATAGAATGGATGACCCAGAAGTAAACCTACCCAGGCCCACATCTGACTCCTCGATGTGGAGCTTGAACAGACACACCTAATGGATACTGAGGGAAGGTGAACCCTCACATTTCTGAAAACAATCTGTCTTTTCCTACTGTGCTTTTAGACAAGCTAAAAGGACAACTGAAGCCTTATGGCCAGAGTTCCTCTCTAGTGCTGGTCGAAGGTCCCTCTGACCTTTGTCTAAATGCTGATAGCCAGCAATGTGCATTGGCAAACTCTATCTAACTTCTCCTTAAAACACAGAAAACCTGGTAATGCTGTAGCCAGGTAAAAGCTACAGGGTCACTGCCAGTTCTTAAATCTGTCCAAAGGCTTAGCTTTTTGGACCTCTCTGAAATCCCCCAAAGCCAAAGAGGCCAAGGGAACGTTCCATTGCACAAGCACTTCTCCTCTTTTCTAACATGGGTAACTCACTATCACATAAAATATCACCACAGGTCAGGGAAACACGTGCCCTACTAAAACACTGAGGAATAAAGATAGCCAAAAAACAAGCCTCCTTATTTTGGGAGGAAGTCCTTCAGATAGTGCCACACATAGCCAATGATAATATTTATAGCCCGCATTCATGGAACAGAGTGGCTTCTCTCATCAAAACAAAGATACCTGAGAAGGAAAAACACCCTCCTGTGATTTTTTTTTTCTAATCCTAGCCACAATTAGGCCATGTATAGGACCTCACAGCTGCTGAGCACCCTTAGTGAGATGAATCCAAAGCTCAAGGTCCTAAAAACTATTCCATTTCAGATGTCACAGCCCTTACCCAATTAATCAGAGATATAAAATCCATCTACCCACCCCTACCTCCTTATGCCTCAGAGGAAAAATTAATTAATCCATCTGCTCCTTTGGCCCCTCCTCTCCCACTCAAATGAGGTAAATCTCTCTCTCCATTCTCCAAGCTCTAAAAGTGAAATATGAGTGAAAACTCATAGATGAAGCCCCATGTGGGGCACCAGATGTAGGCCTGGGTACCAGAGGTTTTACAAGGAGATCTCTGTCTAGGCCTGCTGCGAGGGTTCCAGCAAAGGGAAGTGAGTACAGGCAGGGAGCTGAAGTCTCTTCAGTGCCTTCCCGGTCCCTCTGTAACACTGAGCAACTCTGAACTCAGGCTGAGCTGATGAGAAGGCAACTATCCAGTGAGAAATGCAGTGGGACCTCAGGTGGCTCTTCCGGAAAGGAGATTTCTTCCCAAGTATTACATACAGGTCTTGGAACAAAAGACTTAGACAAAGGAATAAATCTCTTGTAACTTTAATTCCCTGGATGTATTTCTGGGGGTGATTCAGGGTTTGACAGCAGGTACCTCTCATTGGCTTGGACTGAAAGTTTGGGGGAAACCTTATTTGCATGTGGGGAGGCTTGGTGCTGTTCCCAAGTGACAAATAGCCACGTGCCTCTGTGGAGGCGATAACTTCAACAGGAGCCAGGGGTCCAGGAGACATGATTGAATGCCTTCTGTCTCAAGTAGGTGAAAATTACCACCCACGGTGTCCCACCAGGGTTCAAGACCTAAGCTGGACTGGAGACCAGGATATCTGTGTGTAGCCCCTTGTCCCACACCTATGGATACTTGAACTTTGACAAAGAGGCCAAAAACACAAGTGTAAAAAGAAAGCATCTTCAATAAATGTGCTGGACTACTTGGTGGTCTGTATTTAGAAGAATGAGAAAAGATCCTTCTTTATCCTCTTACACAAAGATCAAATTCAAGTGAATCAAGGACCTCAACATAAAACCAAATATAATTAACATAATAGAAGAGAGTGGAAAGAGTGTCAAACTCATCAGCACAAGGGGAAATTTAAATTTTCTAAGTAGACTGGCAATGGCTTATGCCCTAAGAGCAATACTTGATAAATGGGACCTCATATGACTGAACAGATTTTGTAAGGCAAAAGACACAGTCAATAGAACAAATTAGCATCCTACAGATTGTTAAAAAAATTCTCCAATAAACCTATGCCTGATAGAGGGCTAATATCAAAAATATAAAAAGATCTCAAGAAGTTAACCTCTAAGAAAACAGTAATCCAATCCGTGCAGTGGTGGTGCATGCCTTTAATCACAGCACTTAGGAGGCAGAGCCAGGTGAATTTCTGAGTTTGAGGCCAGCCTGGTCTACATAGTGATTTCCAGGACATCCAGGGATACACAGAGAAACCCTGTCTTGGAAAACCAAAACAAACAAACAAACAAACAAACAAAAACAATAATCCATTGTTTTTAATAATCCATTGGGCTAAGTAGGGAATTCACAACAGAAGAATATCAAATGGCAGTGACATACTTAAAGAAGTGTTCAACATCCTTAGTCATCAGTGAAATTCAAATCAAAATGACCCTGTTATTATACCTCACACCAATCAGGATGGCTAAGATAAAAACTTCTAGTTACAGCACATGCTGGCATGGATGTAGAGAAAGAGCAATAGTCACTGCTGCTGGAATTGTATACTGGTACAACCACACTGGATCATATTTGTCATTTCTTCAGAAAGTTGGAAATAGTTCTACTTGAAGACACAGCTATAACACCCTTGGACATATACCTCAAGTTGATCCCCTATACTCCAAAATATGTGCTCCCCTTTAGTCATTTTTTGTTTGTTTTTTTGTTTGTTGTTTTTTGAGACAGGGTTTCTCTGTGTATCCCTGGCTGTTCTGGAAATCACTCTGTAGACCAGGCTGGCCTCGAACTCAGAAATTTGTCTGCCTCTCCCTCCCAAGTGCTGGGATTAAAGGCATGTGCCACCACTCCAGATTGCTCTACTTTATTCATACTAGCCTTTGTTGTAATAGATAAAATATGGAAAAAACTTAGACGTCAAAAACTGAAGAAGATATAGAAAATGAGGGTCATTTACACAATGGAATAAAATTCAGCTGTTAAAGTGAGGATATCATGGATCTTCCATGCAAATGGATGAAACTAGAAATCATCATCCTGTGGTTGCTAGCCAAGACTAAAAATGCCACCCATGGTCTATACTTACCAATAAGTCTATACTAGTCAAAAAGCACAGAATACCTTTATGCAATCACAGATTGCATGGAGTTTAAGAGTAATTGTAAGACCCCCTTTCGCAGACCCCCCACTCTAGTCTCAGGAGAGAGAGCACACCCAAAAAACATGAGAATCCTTCTTGCTGTAAGCACATGAGGCAGTTTAATGACAGAGCTCCAGGTCGAAACATATCTGATGCAGGAGACAGTGAATTCGACCCCAAGGCTCGAAAGCTAGGGCGTTTTATTGGGTAAAGGGCTTAGGGGTGGAGAATTCAGCATAGTAACACACTATTGGCTTATTCAAACATCAGCAGAAAAATTATATGTATGTACAGAACAGGGTGTCAGAGTTCTGTGAGTTGGATGTTTATCAATGCTAGCAGAGTATATGGTCAATTTGACGCAGTTCAGATAGCCCTGTTATGTCCTCACATTCCTCTTAATCTTTATGGCCAAGCTCTTCCCAGGAATGTTTTAACTATGGGGCATGCCCAGGTTTGTTTTTCTTTGTTCTCAGCCTCAGGCAGTTTCTAGGCTCACAAACAACCAGCAATTTCTGAGTACTTTGTATGACTTACAGGTCTTGACATTTCATCTTTCTTTCATAATGAATGCCCAAGTAAGGATGCTTCAATCACACTTACAAGGGGAAATAAAATAAGCATGACTTGCAGAGGGAGGGAGAGACCAGGAGGATGAAGGGAGGAGGAGGGAAAAGGGAAACAGAGTCAGGTATGGGAGAAGGGGGACAGGAGAGAAACCCAGAGCCAGAGGGTCAGGAAAAGGAATGAAAATGTCCAGCATCCTTGGAGTCTCTCATGACTCAATCAGGCTACCTTAGTCAAATGGCCTAACAATTGGGAGAGGGAACTGGAAGACTCCACCTCCAGTAGATAGAGAGAGCCAAAGACCAGAGACAGGTTTATTAACAAGCAGTCAACACTTCTAATCAAGAACAATGCCTGTCTAAAGATCTGCATGGAAAAAAATGTAGAAAAAACTGAAGACAAGATCCTAGTATGTTTGCCCTCTGAGAGCCTCTACCAGCAGCTCACTGAAACAGATGTACATGTTTAACCCCAACCATTGGATTGAAGTCAAGCATCGCCATGGTTGACTTAGGCAAATGACTGTAGAAGCTGAAGGGGTGGGCAACAGCATAATAAAACCAGCAGTCTCAACTAACCTGGAACCTAGGAAAATCCCAGAGACTGTGCCATCTATCAGGCAGGATACATGGACTGGTTCCAGGTTCTTGGCACTTGTAGAGCAGTACACGGCCTGGTGCGTCATCAGTGGCTGAAGATGTGGCTAAACCTAAAGAGACTTGAGGCCCTAGAGAAGGGCAAGGTCTCCTGGGAATGAGGAGCACCCTCTAGGAGATAAGGGGAAGAAAGTGTAGATAAGGAACTGTAGGAGTGTGACATAATGGGGGAAGAAATGAATAAACTATTTATAAATAAAATAATACTAATAAAAAAGCTGACAGGTTTTGTTTTGTTTTGTTTTGTTTTGTTTTGTTTTGTTTTGTTTTAGAGAAGAGAATCCTTACAGGAAAAGAATCATCTCAGTGAACATTAGTTGCAAAAAAGACTCCTGAGATCATACCATCTGTCTAAAAGTATGAGAAAAATGCAAAGCATCATGGAAGAAGTTTCGAACCTATTGAGTGTCCTGAAGGTTATGAAGTATACTCCATATTCCCACCTTTGTATGGTTTATGCCTATACTGAGAGGTGGTTTATTGAGTTATATTTGTTCTTATAAGTACCCTCACCCAGATTCTGTTATAAAATCCTTAAAAAATGCAATGATTCAACAAATTTCACTTTAGGGTGAGTAACTCTCTCTCTGTGTGTGTGTGTGTGTGTGTGTGTGTGTGTGTGTGTGTGTGTGTGTGTGTGTGTGTTTCTATGTGTTCTATGTGCGTGGGCAAGCAGGCACACATGTGAGTTATATATCTGTGCTTATGAGTTATGTTTGTTTCATTTACCCAAGTAGGGTTCTGAAGTACAACAAATTTCATGACAATATGTAAACATTTTGATAATTTAAGCACCTATCACAATATTAACATTATCCTTTCTATTTTGTGAAGTAGCAGAAATATACAGATAAGTCTTTTATAATATTTATAATATATAACAACATTTCCTACTAAGATTTTCAAAAATGTTAATACCAAGTCTCGGATTTCACTAATGGTAATTTTTGTTATAATGTCTTTATGGAAACCAATGATTTAATTTACATGCACAGGCTTTTTAGAATTATGAATTTAGAAGAGAGTATCAAAAGCTTAATAAAATGTAGATTCAGAACTACACTCTTGGAACAATACATGGCCACCCTGTATTTCATCAATGAGGTTCACAAATAATCATTTAGATTATCTGAGGACTAGACAGTTGTAAATGATAACTTTTTTTCAGTTACACTGTAGTTCTTACTCTTACTCTTAATTTATAAATATAACTATAATCCTTATTTTAAAATTTATTATTTAATTAGGTATTTTCTTCATTTACATTTCAAATGCCATCCCAAAAGTCCCCCAGACCCTCCCCCTCACTCCCCTACCCACCCACTCCCACTTCTTGGCCTGGGTGTTCCTCTGTAATGAGGCATATAAAGTTTGCAAGACCAAGGGGCCTCTCTTCCCAATGATGGCCAAATAGATCATCTTCTGATACATATGCAGCTAGAGACATGAGCTCCAGTGGTACTGGTTAGTTCATATTGCTGTTCCAACTATAGGGTTGCAGACTCCTTTAGCTCCTTGAGTACTTTCTCTAGCTCCTCCATTGGGGGCCCTGTGTTCCATCCAATATCTGACTGTGAGCATCCACTTCTGTGTTTGCCAGGCACCGGCATAGCCTCACAAAAGACACATGCTCCACTATGTTCATTGCAGCCTTATTTATAATAGCCAGAAGCTGGAAAAAACCCAGATGTCCCTCAACAGAGGATGATACAGAAAATGAGGTACATTTACACAATGGAGTACTACTCAGCTATTAAAAAGAATTAATTTATGAAATTCCTAGGCAAATGGATGGACCTGGAGGGCATCATCCGGAGTGAGGTAACCCAACCACAAAAGAACTCACATGATATGTACTCACTGATAAGTGGATATAAGCCCAAAAACTTAAAATGCCCACGATAAAAGATACAATTTGCAAAACACATGAAACCCAAGAAGAATGAACACCAAAGTATGGATACTTTGTCCCTTCTTAGAATTGCTAACTATAATATTTATCACTTAAAATTTTTATTCTGTATTCGCAGTTCCTTTGCCCCATGGTAAACTTTACTCTTAGATTTTACGCACGTAAAAAATAACAGGATCTCTCATTTATTTCACATAAAATCCCATCAAAGGTATCTCATCTTAAGATTTCCTATAAGAGAGAAAAATTTTAGTGCAAAATTCATGAAAACTAATTTTGAGAATTCATCTTCAAATTATAGATGACATATATATATACACATATAATAGCTAAGTGAAAATGTCAAATTATTTCAATCATGTAAACTAATAAATTATGATAAATTATGAAAATTCACAATAAATTATGTATAATATATATATTAATATTTATTCCTCCTTTCCCTATATAGCTTCTACCACTTTTCAATACAAACTTCTCCCAAATATTGTCTTTGGTTTTTGATAATTCACTATGTATAGTTAGTGAAGCTAGACTGTGCAAATATTTAGCTCCATTTATTAGACAGTGTATATTCTAGCATAAACTTGTCCCCCAAAAAACAATAAGTTTCCTTCCAAATGCCCTCTCTACTTTTTTATAGTTTAATGTATGTTGGAGGAGACCTAAAAAAGATCTCCTGAGTTATGCCAGCGTTTACAATTTTTGATATTTTGGAGATTTTGTTTAGTAATATGACTTTCAAGAACATCATCTAGTTATAAAGATAGAATTTCTCAACACTTCTAAGTGATTGGCCCTTAGTTTCTCTGCCTCATATGCCAAGATATTTTCCAAGCATTGATGGTGAAGCTGTTTTACTTAAGGGGGAGAAACAGATTTGTTAATTTATGTAGTTAAAATCATTATGCACTTCTTAACTGATTGCTATGTATTATATAAATAATTATCTATGACTAAGTTTGAGAGAAGACTATGTCCTCAAATATAAATATAAATAAACAGATATGAATTTTAGGGAATGGCCATTTAGCAAAATAACATCAGATTGTTATGGACTGGTTTATACCCTCTTCTATGAGACTTTCAGCAGAATTATGATATAAATCTCGAAGTATCTTCATTATGATTCGTATTCAAATTGAAACAAAATGTAGTGATACCATGATAAATTTTTATCTTCCAACATGCTGAAGTATCATGTTAAAAAGAAAATTATTTAATTGCTCTTCATATGTTTTTTGCAGAACTAGAAAAATATAAAAGGACTCCTTAATATCTCTCTATATATACAAACAACATGGTATTTTTTTTCTAAAATGTAACAATAACACAAAATTAATACAGGTAGGTGGATAATACATGCAATAGTTTGCAAACATGAGTGACAATTTTCAGACACCTGACATATATATAATAAAAATAAACTGTCATTGTAGGTATAAAAGTGTCTGATTAAACAGTTATATCCAATAAACTAAAGTCCAGGTCATGTGTTGGAATTTTACTATAAAGCTTATATTCTACATTGTTTATATGATAACAACTTCATATTTCAACATAATACTTCAGGAGAAGAAAGCAGTTTTTTGAAAATGTAGATAAGTTTGGTAAACTATATAAGTGGCTAATTTAACTTTTATTTTCAGAATTAGCATGTGATTTCCAGAACTTGTGAAAATAATTTGTTTGTGGTCTTAATAAAATAATATAGCATTTGGGGGCAAAAATGCAAAGGAGCAGCCCTGCACTGGAGGCCAAGATACAGAAAACTTCTACGACAGCCATAATCTTGCCTTTGGTGCTGTGGTAGACAGGGATGAAAGTGATCCAGACACTGCAGAACACCAGCATGCTGAATGTCAAGAGCTTGGCTTCATTGAATGTATCAGGCAGATTCCTGGCCAAGAAAGCTACAGTGAAACTTGCTAGAGCAAGAGAGCCCATATATCCAAGGACACAGTAAAAGGCAATCACTGAACCTTTGTTGCAAATAATGATGATGTGTCCATGTACCATTTGTACATCAGCATCAACAAATGGAGGAGAAGTTCCAAGCCAGATTCCACAAAGAATCAGCTGAATCATGGTGCATATGAGAATGATGTATTTGGGTGCTCCTGACTCAGGCATCCACCTCATTCTTCTTCCTGGAACAGTTATCTTGAATGCCAGTACTACAATAACTGTCTTGGCCAAGATAGTAGAAGTAGCCACAGTGAACCCAATGGCAAATGTGATCTGCTGCACAATACAGGTGACCATAGTGGGATGACCAATGTAAAGCAAGGAACAGATAAAACAAAATATGAGGGAGATGAGTAGGACAAAGCTAAGAGTTTGGTTATTGGCTTTGACTATGGGAGTATCTCGGTGTTTAAAGAAGACAAAGAGTACAACAGATGTAAGGACAGAGAAGCATAGAGCAAAGCCAGCCAGAGCTTTTCCCAAAGGGTCTCTATAATCAAAAATAACCACAACTTTTTGGAGACAGAGAGTATGGTCTTCATTAGCATATTGATCTTCCAGACACTTTACACACTGATCCATGTCTAGTATAGGAAGAAAAGTGTTATCAGATATATTTATTTATTACCATTTACAAGATACACTGAATTAATACATTGGAAAAATTATAGCTAAATTAGACTTGCATCTTGTGCTATATATAAATTTAAGTGTGGAGGCTGCATAGCATTTGATCTAAATTTTAATGCTTATCATCTTCATGAATGCTTTTGTTTACAATTATCTTATATATTCAAGTCCTTTATGGTTTATTTCAAAAACTCATACCATCACACAATTTTTTTGTTTCCATAATCGCATATCTTATCTTGACCATTCATGGAAACAAACTTTTGTAATTAATTTATGCTCTATATTATGCAAAAATAACTAATAAAGGGCTGTGTTCAAATGTGTTACTGTTTAGCGATCAGCAATTCTTTCAGTCTACATGTGGTCTCAAGTTGATTGTTGGACTAATAAATTATATCCAATCCATATTTTGGAAATAAACTATGCTCAAAATGTTACTAAAACATTTTGATCCCTAATGTGCTCCAAATACTTTTCCTTACACACACAGTTCTGTTTAGTCCTTACTCTATGAAAGTCACAGGCACCACTAGAGAAAATTATAGTAAAATTAAGAATTTTGGAGTCCTTTGCAATGAATATATCTACAAAATTGATTTCTCATTTAAACCTTAAATTTCCAAAAGAAGGAGTCTATAGATTGCAACAGTTAGTAGATGAAAATTTGATGTGAGTTTATATTTTTTATTTTCTAAGATGATTACTAGTAAATCCCATGAAATCTCAACAAAAGAGAATCTTAAACGTAAGCTGGGTGAGATAACAAACAATAAACATAACAAAGTGGCATAGGGAAAGATGATCAAGTAAAAATCTTGCATAAGGAACTAAAGACAACCAGAGAATATTTAGAGGCTTTCCTAGGGTAGAGGCTACCTACTAATTGTCCTTGAATAACAAAATAGTCTTCCCCCAAAACACACACGTAATACTATACAGACTAATTTACCGTACTTAGTAACATTTTATATACAGAAAATCTGTGCATAGAATAGCAATTAAAATATCGGTCATAAATTTTAAAGGCAGTAAAGAGTTTTGATTTTGTAAGCAGGATAGGGAAAAGTATAATGGTGTTATTGTATTATAATTTGGTACTAAAAGTAGCAAATGAAAGTACTGATAACGTTAAGGCAGACACAGTATGAAAATTTTAACACCCAAATTTTCTACATGTCAAAAATGATATATTCAGTTTTGTGATTAAATGTATGAATTTTGGTAAAGCATATTTCCTCTAGTTTTTGTAATTTCTGTAAGATTTAACATCCTAATGCTCCCAAGGTTGTAGTATTTATTCAGAAATATGTATGTAATATTATATTTCTCAAAAAAAATTCTTGACACATAATTCAACACAGAGGCTTAGAAATTTTTCAACTTGTATCCTTTTACCTTTCAATGCAATGGATTCTGTTTTCTTTTAATTTTAACTGAATGAAATTTAGCAATGTGAATAGTTGTGTCATTCAAGTCCTGTCTCTGTTTAAATGGTGAGTAGAAGTACTCAAGTAATACAAATTTGTATTTAAAAAAATCAGGTATATATATATATATATATATATATATATATATATATGAATGATTATGTGTATGTGTGTGTGTGTGTGTGTGTGTGTGTGTGTGTGTGTATACAAGCATTTATGTATTATACAAAGAAATGTCATCCTCTGCTCAACTACAGTTCAAGCTTACCAGAAGAACTAATAGGCTGTCTGTAGACCCTATGCACATAAATAGAAAATGTACAGCTTGGTCTTCTTCTGTTTCCTGTAATAAGTGGAGGACAATCTATAACATCTTTCTGACCTGCCATTGGCCTTTTTTCACTTACTTATGCTGCAGCATTGGGTCTCAGCACTACTCCTGCTTTGAACAGATAATACATGATGAAGCAGGATTCAAGGAGAAGCTGCCCTACTATAATGGAAAAGAATGGGACTGTCAGAAGTGGAGGGATGGGGCATGTGAGTAGACTGTAAAGTGAATAAATGCATATGTATTGTAAATTTATAGTATTCCTATATTTAATAAAAATGAAATGCACAAACATGTCATAATATAGTGGTCTTTTGTATTCTAAAGTAATATTCAGGAAAAATATTGTTTTCCAGGGATCTACAATAGTGAGGCAAAAATACAGTTCAAGAGAGAAAGAGTTTAATATTTTGAATAGTAGTATATCTGAAGCTTTTAATCCTTGACATGATATATCTTTTCCTTTCCACAAAGAACTTTTGAGAACTATTGAAATTTGTGAGAAAAAAAATCAATCTTCTTATTTTGGTAACAAGCAATCTTACTTGTCATGTTGGAAATTTCATTTTCTGGGCAGGGGTTACAAACAAAACAGCAGATATCCTTTCCTTCCTGAGGGGATTTTCTGAGTCCTGGACTGCAAGGCACACTACATATTGAGGGTAGAATCTGAAAAATATTTTATATTATATAAATATGGACAATATCCTAATGGAAAACATCCAGTGATTCCCACAACAGAGATCCACTGAAAGACCTTGTTTGACACACATTGATCATCATAAATTTTACTGTTTTCCTTTTTACATATAAAATCAATGAATGTATTAGGCTTTATATATTAAGAAGTATCAAAACAGAGCATAATAATATGAAAGAGAGAATATCTAGGTCAGTGTGGTGTAAGTCAATAAATGAAGGAATACCAAGTATTTATTCCATGACAAAGCAAATGTAGAGAATATGTTAGGTAATTGTGCTACATGTTAAACACTAAAATTATGCTTAAATTACCTGGTCAATATCTGTAGCCCACTCCATCATTTCTTTAGCCATATATAGCTGTTGACCACTTAGAAGATGCCCTGAAAATCTTCCTATTTTCATTTTAAGTCCATAATCTTTTTGAAAATCCATGATATAGAAAATGTCATACTCTGTATCCTGTTTCAAATTCTGGTTCATGTTGACTAGGTCTCCAGAAGGATTTACAAATTTTAAGGTCTTCAAAATAGAGAACATCTAAAACACATTTGTCATTTTAGTTTCAACTAGGCTTACACATTAAAATATAAAGTATTACATTTAGAAAATTCCCACTTATTATTACCCTTTCCAAAAATCTAACTTTACCAAAGTATTCAATATTAAAGTCAAAAATAAATTTCATGTAGATATAAAGTTAGTTCCACTTTATTTACTAATACAATTTTCTTGATGGACTTTAAAACCTACACTTCTGATTTTTATGATTGGAGAGTAATTACACCTTCTCTATGTTTTTTCTCCCAATAATTTTATTTGAACACAGGCGATGGAGTAGAAAGTATTAGTAAGTAAAATTAATGGAAAATTACATAATATTCTTTATGATCTATTTAGTAATTTGAATAGGATCTTTTGAATAACATAAAAGACGAGCCACTTTCTTTTGGCTATTTAAGAAATTCATGAGAAAATTGAATACAGGAGGCACATATTTGGTTCAAAGATCTGTATAAAACTTCATGACTTAGATTGTGAATGCTGACATGCATACCAGTGTTCACTGTGTCATAATATAAGACAGAAACATAAGCTTCCTCCTATGAAATAATAGAATGCAGAACTATGTACATTTATGTGTGAATTTTTATATTGACATGGCTTTAGACCATTTGATTCTATTAAAACACTCAAACCATGTAAATGTCATTTAGTGTAACGCTCATTACCTTCCAAGAGTCAAATTCCAGTTCCTTCCCAGCATTCTTTGACCATGTGTCTACTTCTTGCAGAAGCATCTCATGAAGTGAGTGGGCCACAGCATATATAGCATTGTATGAGTTATAGCATGTATCACTCATGGCCATTCCAAGTGGTGTCCTGAATAACCATGCAAATACACTTTTGGTTGGACAATTCTTCAGCTTCTTACAATTAGATGGTGGCAAAGAACATCTAAAATATGTCCACCACAGTTTGGCAAAGGAAAATTCACTACTGTAGTTTGAAGGGTGTACTGTTTGGATAAATTTTTCAAAACCAGGTATTTCAGGTTGCTGGTGTGAAAAAATAAAAGTCCCAGTGTAGGAGTATAGCAAGAAATCTCCTAGTATCGTGATCATATCAAATTGTGATGCACTAACCCAGATTCTAAAAATGCCTTGAGATTTCCATGCTGTGAGAACATACTTTATGGGAGAGTCTTTGTCTCCATAAACTATCACAACTTTTGCTGATGACATTAAGATTTTTTTATAGTTCATATGTAACTCTTTAAGGGCCATGTACACCTCAGTTTGGATAATAATAGCAACTGATAAGCAAACAATGCTTTTTTGCATATCTCCTTTCAATTCAGAAAGGAATTGTATTCCGTGGTCATCATTTGTAATGATTACTCCTATCCAGTTCCATCTGAAATGAACAAATAGGGACACCATGGCTAGTGGTAGAGATGTGTCCTTGGGAGATATCTGGTAAAGATGAGGAAATTGTCCTTTATCACTCAGAAGAAGATGAAAGTGACCACAGTAAAGCTGAAAAAATACAGGACATAGGCAACAATATGAACTGAACATGATGGACTGCAGAGGGAACATTTTGAGAAAAGAATACTTATGTCTCCCATGCCCATGTATGATAATGTTGTTGTGTTTGCCACAAAACTTATCTATGTATTTATGTTTGCTAAATCATAATGAACATAATACCTACCCTTGCCTTTTAAAATGCCTTCATAATCAGAAAGTCTCACTGAGGTGAGAAAGTATATCCTTAAAATTATTCCATCTTCACTTACCTCAGGAATTCTGGAGATATACAGGAATGGTCCAAGTTTTGTAGATACTGCCCATATAGGAGCTGTAAGTACAATTAAATATCTTCTCTCATTTGTGCAGGAGTAATTAGGAACAATTTTCTCACTTTTCAAAGCCAAACCAGTTTTCTCATCATATTTTCGTCCATTACATTCAGTATTAACTAGCAGAGAAATGTTGGGCAAAATATGGCAGTTCTTATTTATTTCTTCCAAGGCAAGATAAACAGAGAAAATCAAATGGTTGATCTTGGGTGTCACCCTGAAAACAGAGAATTAGAGAATATAATTCCTAAAACTGTACAAGCATGAGCAAGAAAAAAATCCTAGCATACAGAGAGAAAATCAATACAAAATTTTCACAGTTATGTACTGGTTTTTTACTTACAGGAAAGGGAATATAGCATAAGTTTACATTAAATTCTCTAAATTCCTACAAAATTCATTTCTGTTGTTTTATATAGCCTATAAAACACAGATCATAAAGCTATCATAAGCTCCATTCTCTCTGTTCATAATAATGGCATAGGTTATGGTTAGATGTAATGTGATGAAATATGTGATCACATTACATTTTCTCCTACAATCCTAATGTTTCTCTAACCTTAATGATGCTACTCAGAAATAACTAAAACACAACTTTAAAATTTTTACTACTTGGTATTTAGGCAGAATATCTCTTCATACTACCAATACTGTATACACACAAGATTCCAATTTGAGATTATCAATTCGTATTGTATCTCCAACACCATAGTCAAGTTTTTGAGTATCCTAATTTATTATCATTGCTCTAATATCATATTGCTTTGCATTTAGATCACAAATAATGTAGGTGCAACAGTAACTCAATATTTTACTTCTAAAAGTAACTGGCTTATTTAACTATGCTGTCATGTTTATAGTAATGAAACAAATGTCCAAATTTTGGAGATAAATTAACAGTGAATAGCTGTACAACAATCTCTTTTGTGTAGGCACAATGTAGGATGAGAAACATACATAGCTTTGGAAATGTAACTGCTATGTATTATAAAAGGCTTTTTAAGAAATTATATATAATGATTCTACTCTCTATATATCTATATCTGTATCTTTATCTCTATCTATATCTGTATCTGTATCTGTATCTCTATCTCTATCTCTATCTCTATATCTATATCTATATCTATATCTTTATATATATCTATATCTAGATCTATTTCTATATCATCTATATCTATATCTATTTTTAAATGACCATGACCAAAGAAAAACTTTAAAACTATGTCATGTATATATCAAAAAGGTATTTTCTAATTAATATGTTCCTTGTCATTAAAGTCTAGATAGGAAGTTCTTGCCTTATTAGATATTTTCCTTATTAGTAGTAAGTAAGAAGAAATTAAAACATTTATATAGACTCTACCCTTCTGTACCACGTGAAAAGTCATACAGTTTAAATTTTTAGAGTGCTGCACATGAAACTTCCCATATTTTAAAAGAGAACACTAGTCCCAGTAGCTCGAAATATTTGAAAGTAAATTAAATCAATTACAAAAGCGTTTTCCTTATATCTGACAAGGCTTATCTGAACTATCTAGCATACCACAATCTTATGGGAGATGTACAAATGCGTTTTAAAGATTTTCTTGTTCAAACAACTCCCCTACATTCTGTCTCAACTATATATAAGCATTTAGATTTTTGGTCCATCTCGTCCATCCAGCATTTTACCATGAGTATTGAATTTTATTATTAAATACTATTTTTCTCTATTATATCAACCCATGGCTCTACAAATTTCTTTTAAATAATTCCTTTAATCTAATCCAAAACCAAAAATATTCATTGATTCCATTTTTATTTTATTCTGTTATATTCAATTTAAAAGTGAATAGAATCTTAATCTAAAACTGACAATGTCATTGTGCTAATCTCTCTCTCTCTCTCTTTCTCTCTCTGTCTCTCATACATACACAGAGAGATATATAATTTCATTTTAAAATATTATATTATTGAAACTTTGAAAACTTATTTTGATAAATGTCCTACAATATTGTGGAGAAATTAACACAATTTCTTCAACTGAAATCTCAAATACAGTAACCCCATTTAAAAAGAGATATTATATATCATAAAATGTATATGAATTTATATAAAGTACACTCAATCCCCATAAATCAAAACACATTTAATATTATTAGGAAAACAAAAATAAATTTAAATGTTGAATGAGTATAGTAGATGAGATATACAGCAATAATGGGAAGTAAAATTGTGAAATCTCTACATGACACTCTTGGTAGTGGAAAAGTCTGTACTCATAGTAATCTCCCCTCAAATTTTATCAGGTATCACAGAGAACATATTTTATTCTAGCACTCAAAAATTGAAATAGCAAGTCATAGGTTGTATCGGCTTGATTTCTTTTCACAAATTAACCAATTATCTGCTGGAACAGGGAGATGCTTCAAAAGTTTCTAATTGATAATTTTTCATAATTTTCTGACATTAATACAAAAAAATGCCAATAACCTTGTAATAGAATGTAAAAGAAAGGAAAATGAAAATTCTCCTTGTGAAAAAAAAAATCTTGGCTCAGTCTTGACTTCTGCTGCAGGATTCATAGATCACAACATTTTGAAATTATGATAGATTGATTATTTGAACAATATCTGTATATCTTCTTAATACATGTAACTAAGAATAAGGGCAGATATCCAAATGGATGATGTGTAGGAATTGGGCATCCACGATGACAGATGAAACATTAGCAGACTAATAAAGGCCACTATATTTTAGTCTCCATGAAATAACCTAAAAGCATTATTTATTCCAATTTTCTCAAGTAAATCCCAAGACACAATAAGTTGGAAATTGGCAAATTAGGGGAGTCTCTCTAGTAGCATGGTCAATACCATGGGGTCATTCATTTAGTATCTACCTAGAAATTGTGACTCAGAAATGAAAAAAATAAGGTATTCATAAAACAACCAGAATTGGAAAAATACCCAAAATTGAAACAAAAAATAAATTTTGGATATTCCCTAGAAAGGGAGAGCCAGAAGACACATGGTTCCATGGTCTATATCCCAGCTTTTCTAGAATGCTTTGTCTCTAATGATAAAGTAAAGTAACTAAATGAAATATCCACTTACTGCTTGTCTAGATTCCAACTGAAATAATCATTCTTCACATAACCTTGCTTTGTGGAAATAGAAAACAAACAAAAAGTTTCTTTATCTCCTAGTTTATTTTCAGTTTCTTTTATTCTCCAAAAGCATCTGGGGTCACTCAAATGACAAAAAATAAAGTTAACCTTCAGAAACCAGAAGACAGAGATCAAAGAGAACATCTTTTTCTGGTCCACAAAATAACTGCCAGAGCAAAATGCAGCATATACAGTCAGATATATAGAATCTCATATATTATTTTATTGTGTGAACACATCCAGAAACCACTATTTATTACTGTACTCACTACTAAAGGACAAATGTACTTCTCTTAGTAATTTCCATTTCAGTTCTATGTTTGCCTCTGGAGGATTCTTGAGCACTCTATGTCCTTAGGCTCAGCATCTGAGTTCCTATGTTCAGGTAAAAAAATATGCAGTAATAACTTTCTTCATGATTAGCCTTTTTGTCTATATCCCTTATGATTACATCCATGTCAGTAGACATGAACATCAGGCATGATTCCTCCTGGGCAAATTTTCTAACAAGCCTAGTTCATCAAACTAGTTTTCTGACAACCATTTGAAACCGTTAATTCAGATTACATCAGGTATTCCAAATGTGCTTTACTAGGAATTATGCCAGTAACTCAAAGTGACCTCAATTGAACTCAGTAATAAACAAATTATCAATATCATGCAATGCCTGTATGTGTCCCAGCACTTATAGATATTAATTTTATAAGGTTTCTTTTAGGGTATATTCCTCTTTCTTTAATACATAACTATAAATTGAATTACTTTTGTGTCAGGGTTATAGAAGGATGAGTAATTTGAATTTAAATATTCATAATCTTAACTTGTAAAAGATGATTGTGTAGAAATTTAAGCCTAGTAAATTTTTACTTTCATTTTTCTTAAGAGAAGGTGAAACAAGAAGCTGAGTGCACAGAATATCATTCTTAATAAACCTCACATTATAAACCTTAATTTTTATACTGATTAAGAAAGGATGGACCATCTAGAGACTGCCATATCCAGGGATCCATCCCATAATTAGCCTCCAAACGATGGCACCATTGCATACACTAACAAGCGTTAGTTGCAAGGACCATGATATAGCTGTCTCTTGTGAGATTAGGCTGGGGCCTAGCAAACACAGAAGTGGATGCTCACAATCAACTATTGGATGGATCACAGGGCTCCCAATGGAGGAGCTAGAGAAAGTATCCAAGGAGCTAAAGAGATCTGCAACCCTGTAGGTGCAACATTATGAACTAACCAGTACCCCGGAGCTCTTGACTCTAGCTGCATATGTATCAAAAGATGGCCTAGTCAGCCAGCACTGGAAAGAGAGGCCCATTGGACAGGCAAACTTTATATGCTCCAGTACAGGGGAACGCCAGGGCCAAAAAATGAGAATGGGTGGGTAGGGGAGTGGTGGGGGAGGGGGGAATTTTGGGATAGCATTGGAAATGTAATTGAGGAAAATACGTAATAAAAAAAATAATAAACTCCAGTCTTCATCTACAAAAAAATAAAGAATTCCAGTCTATTTTAATGTAAGAAATATTACATAATATTTTATCACTACAATGCACATTAGCCCTAGATTATATTCAGTTTGAAATACATTTTAAAGTAAGTTATAGAAAAATTATGAATTCATCTTCTGTGGTAGTTTCCTTTATGGAAGATTTTGTGAGGGGTATATATGAGCAATAAGAAGCAAAAAAATAAAGGAGTGATAACTATAAAAGTGAGAACTATAAAAGACAGCTAAAAACTCAGTGTATGTGGCATGGCATATAAGCCACTGAAACCTTTTTTTATTAGTACAATTTGTTAGAATACAGTTTAAAAATATATGTGGTTTCCTATTCCATAGCTTTTGTGGTTTTTTTGTTTGTTTGTTTGGTTTATCCTATTCATTATATTTCATTGGTCTGACTGACATAACTTAAAATCTTAATATTTTTCTCTTTGATAGTCTTTATTTTTTCACTATTTTTGATTATAATAATATAGTTCCCTAATTCTTTCTATTTCCAGATTTATCATCCAGAGAACTTTGTGTCCATTATTTTTTGCATCTATGAAATCTTCTTTTTTTCTGGGAAATTTGTTTAGGATACATGATCTTTCAATGAAAGACAGTCACAATATCTGGGTGTGGATTATGTTAAAAAATACAAAATCCGTCTTTCTTTTCAAAGGGACTGAAATTTCCATTAAGCTCTTAGCTTCACATTTGGATGTGACTGATTTTACATTTTCAAGGCTATACATTTCCTCTTAATATCCCTAGTATTTTATATCTGCCGTGGTGTGTCTAATAGTATGTTTTCTTCTAGTCATTTACCACCTCTGTAACTTACATTAAGTCTGCTCAGATTACTGCAGGAATTCCCGTGCCCTGAGGAACATGGATTAAGTATGATATCCAAGAATATTGTGTAGTTTTTAATTATCACCCCTACAGTTCAATCATTTCTGTGTTAATTGTCATATTCAAATAAGTAAAATTTCTGAGATATGTGTTGAGAGCTCTCTTGAATTATTCAATTAATTTAAGAATTCTGGGGTCCTATAACCCCTGTCCACATGTATAGCAGTATTTCAGCTTAGTCTTCATGGAGGTCCCTCATCAAATGGAGCAGGGGCTATCCAGTGTTGTCTGCCTGTCGTTACAGTTCCCCTTAGTGGTAAGAGTTTTCTGGCCTCAGTTGCAGAGGATGTGCCTAGCCCTGCAGTTACTTGACTTTCCAGAATGGGATGGAACCTAGTGTGGTGAGCCTCCTTTTCTCAGAGGAAAATATTTCTTAGGTTTTTACTTCTGTGAACAGATACCATGGCCAAAGAAACACTTTTTTTGGACAGCACTTAATTGCGGTTGGCTTACATTTTAAGAAACTCAACAAAGTAGGAATATGAGAGCATCCAGATGGTGCAGGGGAGCTGAAAATTTCAAAGGCAAACAGGAAAAGACTGCACAGAAATTTTAAATACCGTGCCCACATTGACAGACTTAATTAAACAAGACCTTATGTTTTCTATCTCACCTCAGAGTCAACCCTGTGCTATAGCTCTCTGCAACACAATCCAGCACAGAGACAGCATGTCTCCCAGTAACACTGACACACCTAAGATTAGAGGCTCACAAGAGGTTCCAGTCAGTGACAGTAAGACAAGCTAACATCAGAGATAACCAGATGGAGAGAGGTAAGAGAAAGAACATATGCAATAGAAACCAAGACTACTCAACATCAACAGAACCCAGTTCTCACACCAAAGCAAGCACTAAATACTACAACACACCTGGAAAGCAAGATTATAAAATTCTCTTTTATTGTTGGGTTGTTGTGAGGGTTAATTATCAGAGTAATTGTGGGTTCATAGAATGGATTAGGCAGTGTTCCTTCTGTTTTTATTTTCTGGAATAGTTGGAGGAGTATTGGTATTAACTCTTTGTTGAAGATCTGGTATATTTCTGCACTAAATTGATCTGACCTTGGGCTTTTTTGGATGGGAAGTTTTTTAATGCAAATCTTTAGGTGATATGGACCTGTTTAGATTGTTTACCTTCTCTTGATTTAAGTTTAATATGTGGTATCTGTCTTGAAAATCATCAGTCTCATCTAGATTTTCCAAATTTGTTGTATATGGGCTTTGTAGTATAATCCGATTTTTTAAAAAAAGTTCCTCAGTTCTTGATGTTAGGTCTTTCTTTTCATTTTTGATTTTTTAAATTTGTATACTCTCTCTGGGCCCTATAGTACTTTTTTGTTGTTGATGTTGCCTAGTGGTTTACCTATCTTATTGATATTTTCAATGAACCTGCATTTAGTTCCTTGATTCTTTGTATTGATCATTTTTTCTCTATTGGGTTGATTTCTGCCCCGTGTTTGACTATTTCCTGCTGTCTACCCTTCTTAGGTGTGTTTTTTTTTTTTTTTTCTAGAGCTCTCGGGTGTATTGTTAAGTTGGTAGTGTAGGATTTCTCCAATTTCTTTACCAGGGCATTCAGTGTCATGAAATTTCCTCTTAGCACTGCTTTAATTTTGCCCCATAAGTTTGTGTAGGCTGTTTCATCATTTTCATTGAATTTCAGAAATTCTTTAATTTCAGCATTTCTTCCATGAACAAGTTATCAACAAGTAGAGAGCTATTCAGTTCCCATGGGTATGTGGGGTTTTTGTTGTTTTGTTGTTCCTGAAGACTGAAACTTAATCCATGGTGATCTGATATGATGCCTGGGATTATTTCAATCTGTTGAGTTTTGACTTTTGACTGATTATATATGGTCCATTTTGGAGAAGGTAGCATTAGATGCTGAGAAGATAAATTCTTTTGTTTTAGGGTGAAATTGGGTGTATCTCTATGTTAAAACCATTGGGTTCATAACTTTTGTTAGTTTCACTATGTCTCTGTTTAGTTTCTGTTTCAATTATCTGTCCCATAGTGAGAGTTGGCATTGAATTCTCCTACTATAATTGTATGGGATCAATGTGTGTTTTGTAGTCTGTTAGCTTGGGTCTTTTTATTGGGGATTAGGGACTGTTGATATTGAGGGATATTAAAGAGAGATGATTATTAATTTGGCTATAATTTTATTACAGGTGTCATTATGTACATATGATTCTCTCCTTTTGGCTTTGTTGTAGGATTTCTAACATCTTGTTTTTTCTTTGGTATAGGTTCCCACATTGTGTTGGAGCTTTCCTTCTGGATTCCTCTGTAGGTATGGATTAGTAAATAGATATTGTTTGAATATGGATATGTCCTGGAATACATTGGTTTTCTGCTACGCACACTCCAGTGAAATTTGCTTGTCAGGCCGAAAGGCCTGGAAGTACTCACGAGGCAAAGAGTTTCACGGAAACTCACCTCCTGGGACTTTGGCATTCTCATAACCCATATACTCATACCCTATCCCCACGTTAGTCTGGTGTATGGATCACGTGCTCTCTTTTAGTATTATCTTATAAGTGCCTTTTAAGATTAAATTCTGACATAGCTAAGCCTTTGCCAGTGTTCCAACATCCCAGTAAATACTTGAAGCCGACAAACTGGAATTCAGTAGGGATTCACTAAGAAAGTTACCTACTCAGTAACTAATTACACAATACAAAGGATGGAGCTGGAGCAGCTCAGGGCTGGTCTGCAGAATGTTTACTTGGGACAGCAGCCAGCCTCATCAAAACAAAACAATACAAAATTGGCCTAGCTAATAGGTGGGTTTACCATAAAAGAACTAGGGAATCCCACTGAGATAGAAATCTTCGGTACAGGCTACATTGCATATTAGAAGCAAGTTGGTGAATTCTTCTGACAAATAGAGATCTCCACAGATACTTAAAATTACACTCAAAAATTATCAGGGTACAGGAAATAGGGGAGTTGTGCTATTTCATTATTCATGAGAAGGTTTGCTACAGCAGAAGCCCTGGTGGTGGGCTTAACAATAGACTAACTTTTCACCTGGCTCCCTTCTTAGTAGCAGTGGTCTGGTCCCAGCCTTCTTTTGATGTATAGATTCCTTTTGTATTGTGTCATTTTAACTTGGTGGATATATCTCACCTGGTTTCCTGTTATTCTTCTGTATAAAAAGATCAATCCTCCACTTGACAAATTACATTTATATTCTACACAATCTCCTGTGTGTATGTGTCTGTCATTTTCGCCAACTTCTTACCGACCTGAAACTAGAGTCATTGTTCAACACAGACAAAGGGACACAGAGGGTCTGTGGAGGTTTTCCATCTATGCTGATTGAGAATATTTTTTGGTGCAGTAGCCTTGGTTTGCATTGTGTTCTCTTAGGGTCTGCATGCCATCATTCCAGGGTCTTCTGGATTTTATTGTGTTCGTTGAAAAATCTGACATAATTTTTATAGGTCTCTTTTACCTATTACTTGTCCATTTTCCCTTGCTAGTTTTAATATTCTTTATTTATTCTATGAATTTTCTGTTTTGATTATTATGTGAGGAGAGAATTTTCTTTTATCTATTTGCTGTTTTATCAGATTCTTCTGCGTTTATGGCCATCTCTTGCTTTAGGTTGAAAATTTTTTTTTAGGATTTTGTTGACAATGTTTTTGGGTCCTTTGAGCTGGGAATCTTCTCTCTCCTGTATCATTATTATTCTTAGATTTTGTTTTTTCATTGTGCCCTAGATGTTCTGCATTAGAAGATTTTGTTTGTTTGTTTCTTTCTTTGTTTGTTTTTTATGATTTGATTCTTCTATGACAGTTTTGTTAATATCTTCTTAGGTATATTCTACACCTTAGAGTCTATCTTCTATCTCTTGTACTTTATTTTTTTTTAATCTCTGTAATTCTTGACATTTTCCCTAAGTTTTCCATTTATACTTTTGCGTCCCGTTTTGTTTTCAACATTGTTTCTCCTTCCACTTTTAGGTCTTGGGCCATTTTGTTCAGTTTTCTCATCTGTTTAATTCTGTTTTCCTGTATTTCTTTAACGGAATTATTTTTTTCCTTTTAAGGGTTTCTACCTTTTTCCGTGTGTTTTCTTGTATTTCTTTAAAAGAGTTATTTATATCCTCCTTAAAGTTATCTATTATTTTCATGAGATAGGATTTTAGGTCAGCTTCTTGATTTTTTCATTTGTGTAGTAGAAATATATCTTGTAAATTTTGTTTTATCACGAAATATCTTAGAATTTCCACTTATGGTGATTAAAAATTTTGCTGAGTATATAAGTCTAAGCTGGCATCTTTTATTCTTAGGGTTTGCAAGACATCTTTCTAGTATCTTCTGTCATATTAGAATCTCTGTTGAGAAGTCTTAAAATTTTAAAGACTTTAAAAAAACATTCAGTAACTTCATATAACAAAGATATAACTGAAGATAGAAAAGAAAAAAACATGAACAATAAGAGAACTGCTATATGTAGTACCATTTCTGATTTCAAGTGTTACAACAAGTCTATACTAATAAATGCCACATAGTATTTAAGTAAACACATAGATCAATGAAATATAATTAAAGATAAATAACATATCACATATCTATGGACATTTCTAGAATACTTTGTTGGTTAATTTGTTATGTTATCACTTGATATTAAAATTGATTTTATTATGAACAAATTTCTAGACAGATACTAGGTACCAAAGAAAAATCAGGATCAGATTAATGACCTAAACAGTCCTAAATACACTAAATAAATAGAAGAAGTCTTTAATAGTCTCCCAAACAAAACAGCCCAGGACCAGATGGTTTAGTGCAGAGTTCTATCAGACCTTCAAAGAAGACATAATTCCAGTTCTTCTAAAACTATTCTACAAGTTAGAAACAGAAAGTACTCTACCCAATTCATTTTATGAAACCACAATTACTCTGATACCTAAACCACATAAACACCCAACAAAGATAAAGAACTTCAGAACAATTTCCCTTATGAATATCGATGCATAAATACTCGATAAAATTCTCGATAACCAAATCAAAGAACACATCAAAACAATCATTCGTCATGATCAAGTAGACTTCATTCTAGGGATGCAGGGATGGTTTAATATACAGAAATCCATCAACTTAATCCACTATATAAACAAACTCAAAGACAAAAACTGCATAATCATCTTATTAGATGCTGAGAAAGCACTTGACAAAATCCAAGACCCATTCATGATAAAGTTCTTGGAAAGATCAGGAATTCAAGGCCCACACATAAACATAATAAGAGCAATATAGAGCAAACCTGTAGCCAACATCAAATTAAATGGAGAGAAGATGGAAGCAATACCACTAAAATCAGGGACTAGACAAGGCTGGCCACTTTATCCCTACCTATTCAATATAGTACTTGAAGTCCTAGACAGAGCAATTTGACAACAAAAGGAGATCAAGGGGATTCAAATTGGAAAGGAAGAAGTCAAAATATCACTATTTGCAGATGATATGATAGTATATATAAGTGATCCTAAAAATTCCACCAGAGAACATCTAAACCTGATAAACATCTTCAATGAAATAGCTGGATATTAAAATAACTCAAACAAATCAATAACCTTTCTCTACACAAAGAAAAAAAACGGGCTGAGAAAGAAATTAGGGAATCAATACCCTTCACAATAGTCACAAATAATATAAAATACCTTGATGTGACTCTAACTAAAGAAGTTAAAGATCTGTATGATAAGAACTTCAAGTCTCTGAAGAAAGAACTCAAAGATCAGAGAAGATGGAAAGATCTCCCATGTTCATGGATTGGTAGGATCAATATAGTAAAAATGGCTATGTTGCTGAAAGCAATCTACAGATTTAATAGAATCCCCATCAAAATTACAACTCAATTCTTCAATAAATTAGAAAGAGCAATCTGCAAATTCATCTGGAATAACAAAAAACCTAAGATAGCTAAAACTCTTCTCAATGATAAAAGAATCTCTAATGGAATAACCATGCCTGATCTCAGGCTGTACTACACAGCAATTGAGATAAAACCTGCATGGTACTGGTAAAGCAACATACAGGTAGACGAATGGAATAGAATTAAAGGCCCAGAAATGAACCTACATACCTATGGTCACTTGATCTTTCACAAGGTAGCTAAAACCATCCAGTGGAAAAATATACAGCATTTTTCAACAAATGGTGCTGGCATTGAATTGACAAATCAGACCTCAATAATTTGCAAAGCTTCTGTAAGGCAAAAGACACTGTCAAAAAGGCCACCAACAGATTGAGAAAGGATCTTTACCAATCCTAAATCAGATAGGGGAATAATATCCAATATATATAAAGAACTGAAAAAGATGGACTCCAGAAAATCAAATAACCCTATTAAATAATGGGGTACAGACCTAAACAAAGAATTCTCAGCTGAGGAATAATGAATGGCTGAGAAGCACCTGAAAAAATGTTCAACATCCTTAATCATCAGGGAAATCCAAATCAAAAATACCCTGAGATTCCAACTCATACCAGTCAGAATGGCTAAGATGAAAAATTCAGGTTACAGCAGATGCTGGGGAGGATGTGTAGAAAGAAGAACACTCACACATTGTTAGTGGGATTGCAAGCCAGTACAACCACTATGGAAATCAGTCTGGTGGTTACTCAGAAAATTGGACATAGTACTAATGGAAGATCCAGCAATTTCTCTCTTGGGCATATACCCAGAAGATATTCCAACTTATAATAAGGACACATGCTCCCCTATGTTCATACCTGTCTTATTTATAATAGCCAGAAGCTATAAAGAACCCAGCTGTCCCTTAATAGAGGAATGGATACAGAAAATGTGGAACATTTACACAATGTAGTACTACCCAGCAATTTAAAAAAATGAATTCATGAAATTCTTAGGCAAATGGATGCATCTGTAAGATATCATCCTGAATGAGGTAACTCAACCTCAAAAGAACACACATGGCATGTACTCACTGATAAGTGGGTATTAGCCCAGAATTTTAGAATATCCAAGATACAATTTGCAAAACAAAACAAAACAAAAACAAAAACAAAAACAAAAACAAAAACAAAAACCAACAACAAAAAAGAAGAACGAAGAACAAAGTGTGGATTCTTTGCTCGTTCTTAGAATAGAGAGCAAAATACCCATGGAAGGAGTGACATAGACAAAGTTTGGAGCTAAGCCGGAAGAAAAGACCATGCAGAGACTGCCCTACCCAGGGATCCATCCCATATACAACCACCAAACCCAGACTCTTTTGCATATGCCAGAAAGGTTTTGCTGGCAGGACCCTAATATAGTTCTCTCTTGTGAAGCTATGTCAGTTCCTGGAAAATACAGAATTGAATGCTCATAGTCATCTATTGGATGGAACGCAGGGCCCCCAATGGAGAAGCTGGAAAAAGTACCCAAAGAGCTGAAGTGGTGTGCAATCCTATTGGAGGAACAATAATATGAACTAGCCAGTACCCCCAGAGCTTGGGTGTCTAGCAGCACATGTAGCTGAAGATGGCCTAGTCGGCTATCATTAGGAAGAGAGGCCCCTTGGTCTTGCAAACTTTATGTGCCCTAGTACAGGGGGCACCATGGCCAAGAAGTGGGAGTAGGCATGGAGGTGAGTAGGGCGGAGGGAGGGTTTAGGGGACTTTCGGGAGAGCATTTAAATGTAAATGAAGAGAATATCTAATAAAAAATTGAAAAAATAAAGAAATTTAAAAAACGCTTTTCTTCTTTTTGATATTTTATTTATTTGTTATTGTTAATATTAATATTAAATATTTTATTTACTTTATATAATACTTTTTAATATATTTATTTATTTACTATTTCTTTATTCATTTACTTACTTTCCAGTTCCCATTTCCCTTCTAATGTAGCCTCTGTCCATTCCATGTCCCATATCTCCTCCCCACTCCCCTGTTTCCACGATGATATCCCCACTACACGCACACCTTCACCTCCAGCAAAACAAATAACCCTATTAAATAATGGGGTACAGACCTAAACAAAGAATTCTCAACTGAGGAATAATGAATGGCTGAGAAGCACCTGAAAAAAAATGTACAACATCCTTAATCATCAGGGAAATGCAAATCAAAACTACCCTGAGCTCAAGTCTTTGGGGCCTCCATTTTCTCTGTGGTTAGGTGCATCTTCTCTGATTCTACCCAAAAGCAGACGTCCTCTTCTATATGGGTGTTGGGGGCCTCATTTCAGCTGGTGTATGCTATCAAGTCAGTAGTCCTGTTTTTGATAGATCTCAGGGATCCTGATAAATTGAGACAGCTGGTCCTCCTATAGGGTCACTCTCCTGCTCAGGTTCCTTCAGCCTTTTTCCAATTTAACCACAGTGGTCAGTGACTTTTGTCCACTGGTTGGGTCCAAATATCTGTATCTGACTTTTTCTGATGCTTGTTGGGTCTTTCAGGAAGACAGCCATGATAGATCAATTTTTGTGAACACTCTATATTCTCAGTAATAGTGTCTGACCTTGGGACCTCCCCTTGATCTGAATCCTAATTTGGGCCTGTGTTGGGTCCTTTTCCTCAGGCTCTGCTCCATTTCCATCCTGCATCTCTTTCAGACAGGAACAATTAATTATGAGTCAGAGATTTGACTGTGGGTTGGAATCCCCCCTCCCCCATCACTTCATGCCCTGACTTTCTGCTAGAGGTCGGCTCTATATGTTTCCTGTCACTACTGTTGGGCATTTCATCCAAGGTCTTTCCCTTCAACTCCCAAGATTTTCTTACTCCCCAGGTTTCTTGTGTGAAACCTGGTAACTGAGGTAGTCTGGTTCCATTTTTTTAATGCTGGCCCTCAGGGCTCCAGTTCTTTTTCTTCATCCAATACCAGATCATGTTCCAATCTACCCCCTACCCCATCCACATTCCCTACCAGTCCCTTCCCTCCATCACCCTTGTATTTGATTCTTCTCCCTCCCTAGTGGGACTGAGGCATCCTTACTTGGGCCCTTCAACTTATTGAACTTTTTGAGTTCTGTGAACTGTATCTTGGATATTCTATACATATTGTTTGGCTAATATCAACTTATTTGTGAGTTCATATGACGCATTTCTTTTTGGATCTGAGTAACTTTATTCAAGATAATATTTTCTAATTCCGTTCATTTTTCTGAATAAACTCAGCATGTCCTCATACTTAATAACTGAGTATCCCATTGTTATATCACAGGGAACCTGATAAATTGAGATGTCATGAAAAAGTAAAATGTGAGGAAAAACATTTTCTGTATCCATGATTTTGTCTTGGGACATTTTTTTTTTCTGTTTCTGGATATCACAAGTAAGGCCGCTATGAACATAATTGAACATGTGATGCTATTACATTGTGAGGTATCATTTGCGTATATGCCCAAGAGGGGTATTGCTTCATCTTTAGGTAGATCTATTTCCGATTTTCTGAAGAACCTCCAGAATGACTTGCAGAGTCATTGTACCAGTTTGCAATTTCACCAACAATGGAGGAGTGTTCCTCTATCTCCACATCCTCAGCAACATGTGTTGTCATCTGAGGTTTGACCTTAGCCATTCCGATTGGTGTAAGGTGGATTCTCAGGGTTGATATGATTTGTATTTCTCTAATCACTGAAGGGTTTGAATATTTCTTTAGGTGCTTCTCAGACAGTTGAGATTATCTCTGTTGTGAATCCTAGGTTTAGTTCTGTACCCCATTTTTTTGACTGAGTTGTTTGGTTTTTAGGTGGTTAGCTTCTTGAAGTCTTTATATATTTTGGATGTTATCCCTCTATTGGGTGTGGGGTTAGTGAATATATTTCCCGAATTTGTAGGTTGCTCATTTGTCTAATTGACTATATTCTTTGTCTTATAGAAGCTTTCCAGTTCCACAAGGGTCCATTTACCCATTCTTGATCTTAGAGTATGAGCCATTGAAGTTCTATTTAGGAAATTTTCCCCTGTGCCAATGACTTCAATGTTCATCCCCAGTTTGTCTTCTATTAGATTTAGTGTATCTGGTTTTATCTTGAGACTCTTGATCCACTTGGAATGGAGCTTTCTGCAAGGTAATAAATATGCATCTATTTTAAGTCTTCATACAAACAGACATTTATACCAGCACTGTTAATTGAAATTGCTTTTTTAAACTCCATTGTATATTTTTGGATTCTTTGTCAAATATCAGGTGCCCATAAGTATGTGCTTTTATTTCTGGGTCTTCAATATTACTCCACTGATTAAAGTGTCTGTCTCAATTATATACAGGTCTTAGTAAGTACTATTGCTCTGTAGTAAACCTTGAGGTCAGGGATCTTGAGTCCCCCAGAAGTTCCCTTATTATTATTATCTTTGTGGGGCTGGAGAGATGGCTCAGCGGGTAAGAGCACTGACTGCTCTTCCAGAGGTCCTGAGTTCAATTTCCAGCAAACACATAGTGTGGTTCACAACCATCTGTCATGGAATCTGATGCCCTCCTCTGGTGTGTCTGAAAAGAGCAATGGTGTACTCCTATGAAGAAAATAAATAAATAAATCTTAAAAAAAAAAGAATTATCTTTGCTATTATAATTTTTTTTTTTTTGGCTTTCCAGGTGAATTTGAGAATTGCTCTTTCCATGTCTTTGAAGATTTATTTTGGGATTTTGATGAGGATTTCATTTAATCTGTAGGTTGCTTTGCTAGGATGGCCATTTTTACTATGCATATTTTGCCATCCTGTGACATTGTGAGATCTCGCCATTTTCTGAGATCTTTGCTTTTTTCTTGAGAGACTCTAAGTTATGGTCATACAGGTCTCTCACTTATTTGGTTAGAGTTACCAAAATATAGGTTATACTATTTGTGGCTACTGTGAATGGAGTTGTTTCCTTAATTTGCTTCTCAGCCTGTTTTCCGTTTTTATAAGGAAGGCTACAGATTTATTTGAGTTCATTTTATATCTGGTCACTTTGCTAAGTTGTTTATAAGCTTGAGTTGTCCTCTGGTAGACGTTTTTGGGTTGCTTATATATACACTATCATGTCATGGAGAGTTGCCATACACTTTCCACTCAGATCTGGGTGGGCATTCAGGACTCTGATCCTTATCCTCTCCTGACTCCTTCATCACACCCTGGTCAATGGCTGAGCGAATATCTCTCAAGAGAACCCATTTTGCTATGGTTGCATACTTGAGAAAAACACAAGCATAACCTGCTCCCTTGTCAGAAGGAGGGTGGTAGGTTGCCACTGAGAAGCTTTGGGTATCTCCTTCTGACCAAGAGGAGGAGAGTGTCCCTTGGCAAAAATGCCCAGTTTTTTAAGCAGGGCTCAGCTCTTTCTCATCAAAGGAGAGAAAACTAAGGTGAAATATGATCTCTACTTATGTTAGCTATTGATCTCTTTTGGATTCTGGGGAGGATATCCAAGCAAGTATTTCATTAAGGGAGATATTTGAAATTTCTATGATTGTCTGGCCTTGAGGATTATAGACTACCGCAAAGGAGTGACTAATTTTCCATGAGGATAAGAAACTACTGTACTGCTGAGATGAGTAAACAGGTCCATTGTAAGTCTTAAGTGCTCAAAGCACTCTCATTATCAGCATTGCTAATTTCATGGCCTTCATAGCATAACAGGACTTTTTTACCTACATGGACACCATGTCTATGAAGGCTGAGTAAGTACCTCTCACAACATGTACATAAATAGATTATCAAAGGCTGATTAGTGGGTGACATCCTTTTGCCAGATTGCTTTAGGGAGTAGACCTCTTGGGTTAATTGTGGACTTGGAAGGGACTCCAATGCTGCAAGAGTTGTACAAATTGTACAGGAACTTGCAAGATGTTGAGATTTTGACATAAGCATTTTGGGCAAGAACTTACATAATTCTGAAGGGAAAAAAGTGAATTTGCTTGTATAATATTCTTCCTCTTTCAAGCAATTTCATGTCTACAACCTTAATCAAGGTTTTGGTTCTCTCATTTCCCTATACTAAAATGCCAGACAATTTAGAATGTGATCTTGGGTGTAAGATGAAGCAGGCATATGCACTATTCTTGAGAGCCTTCCAGATAGATCTTATGTAGACATGTATAAGGATGTTTTTTCTGTTTAATAAACTTGAACTACAGGGTAAGTGTAGCTTGTACTGCATATTTGCTATCTGATAATATTGACCAACTCCAGATGGCAACACTCAAAATGTTTCAGGAAACCAAATAATACACTTAGTTGCAATGGGAAAGGATTAGAGAGAATGTGAGTTGTGCCATTTTTCTCCTTGCCTTTAGATAAGAACCACATATCTGGTATTATTAGCATGAGAAAAGCCATAGTTGCTTTGGAAATGTGGAGAGAGCTAGGAAGGCTTTCAAATTTAAGTATAATTGGTACTTGGAGTGTAGCAGTGGGATTCTTGTTTGACAGTGGGTAATTATATAAGGAACCTATGAATCCTGCCACCATTTCTTGAAAGCTGAGGGAACTTGCCATTAATAATTGAAAATATCCTAAGGAGAATGGTAGGATTATTATGGCTGGTTCACTGTTTTAAGTTCTCTTTGCTAAGCTTCTCATCTTTAGGGCAAGGGGGAAGGCAATCTCAAACTTTTTGCTAACCTTAAATAAATCAGAGTGGGCCTGATGCAACCACACATGGGGCCACTTCTGCCAAAACACTCCTAAGAACCCACTCAATGAACCACAGAATTATAGACATGAGGAGTTTTTCTGGATCATGTGTTTCTAGAGTTGTTACAGAAAGAAGGACCATAATTTTCTGTAGTAAGTTGCTAGCCTCAGATGTTAGTTTAACCCTGGTGGAAGCATTACTAGGCCACTCCAATAGAGAAAAGATGTGACTCATTTTTCATGGTCCAGAATAAGCAGGAAAGTTTTGAGCCAGTTAAAAGTTCCATACAATTGCTGTCATTTCGGTGTTGGGAGCCGCCCCCACATTCGCCGTCACAAGATGGCGCTGACATCCTGTGTTCTAAGTGGTAAACAAATAATCTGCGCATGTGCCAAGAGTAATTTTCCACTACATGTACTCTGCCTTTCCCGTGACATCAACTCGGCCATGGGCTGCAGCCAATCAGGGAGTGATGCGTCCTAGGCGAAGGATAATTCTCCTTAAAAGGGGACGGGGTTTCCGCCATTCTCTCTCTTGCTTGTGCTCTTGCGCTTTTGCTCTCTGGCTCTGGCGCTTGCTCTCTTGCTCCTAAAGATATAACAATAGAGCTCTTGCTCTGCGCTCTGGCGCTCTGGCTCCTAAAGATGTAAGCAGGGGGGCTTTCGTTTTTGGGGCTTGGGGCTTGCGCTCCTGGCTCCTGAAGATGTAAGCAATAAAGTTTTGCCGCAGAAGATTCTGGTTTGTTGTGTCTTTCCTGGCCGGTCGTGAGAACGCGTTTAAGATTTCAGGAGGGAATAGGATACTTTTGCTATATGAAGAAGTCCGGGGGATGAATCCTATCACAAATAGAAAATCCCAGGAAGGCACATTGGGGAAACTCCCTGAATCTTTTCTGGAACAACATTCAAATCGAATTTTTCTAAGTTAAGCAACAATTGACAGGACACTTTTCCAGATCAGTCAGGCTAGTTTGTGAAAACACAGTATCATCCATTTAACAACAGCCCTGGCAACAGCTTGTATGGCTCCAACCACATACAGCTGACAAATGGTCAGGCTATTCCCATGCCATGAGGCAGGACTGACCATTGGTATCTTTTGGCTGGTGTATTCACACTAGGCTCACATAGAATAAAGGCAAAAACTCTATCTGTCCTGGGGAGCAAAAGGGATCTGGAAAAAGCAATCCACAATAGGTAGGCTCTTCACATGGAACTCGGGTGAGCTAGCACTAGAATCAGGCCACCCCACTTGAGTCTTCCTCATTTTCCACACGTTTATTAATGGCTCTCAGATCCACAGTCTGAAGGGGGAAATAAAATAATCATGATTTCAGAGAAAGAGAGAGAACTGGATGGGTGAAAGGAAGGGAAAGGAAAGGAAGGGAAGGGAAGGGAAGGGAAGGGAAGGGGAGGGGAGGGAAAAGGGAAAAGGGAAAAGGGAAAAGGGAAAAGGGAAAAGGGAAAAGGGAAAAGGGAAAAGGGAAAAGGGAAAAGGGAAAAGGGAAAAGGGAAAAGGGAAAAGGGAAAAGGGAAAAAAGGGAAAAAAGGGAAAAAAGGGAAAAAGGGAAAAAAGGGAAAAAAGGGAAAAAAGGGAAAAAAGGGAAAAAAAGGAAAAAGGGAAAAGGGAAAAAAGGGGGCAGGGAAAAGGGAAAAGGGAAAAGGGTAAAGGGTAAAGGGAAAAGGGAAAAGGGAAAAGGGGAAAGTGGAAAGGGGGAAGGGAAAAGGGAAACAGAATAAAGTATGGGGTTGGGGAAACAGGAGAGAAACCCAGAGCCAGAAAGCGAGGAGAAAGAATGAAAATGGGCAGCATCCTTGGATATGAGGAGGGGGTGATGTATTAAAAAGTACCAGAAACTCAGAAGGTAAGAGACTCACATGACTCAATTGGGCTTCCTTAGCCAAAATGCCTAACAATTGGGAGACAGAACTGGAAGAATCCAACTCAAGTAGATAGATAGGACCTTAAGTTCAGGGACAGTGTTACTAATTCACAGTCAAAACTTCTGACCCAGAACTATGCCTATCTAAAAGAACTGCAGGGCAAAACTGGAGAAAAGGCTAAAGATAAGAGTATAGCATAGATGCCTTCTGATAGTTTCTACCAGCAGCCAACTGAAACAGCTGTAAATCCTTATATGCAACCATTGGATTGAAGTCCAGTACACCTATGGTCGAATTAGGTAAAGAGTTGAAGAAGCTGAAGAGCTGGGAAACCCCATAAGTCGACCAGCAGTCTCAAATAACCTGGACCCCAAGATACTCTCAGAGACTGGGCCATATATCAGGCAGGATATATGGAATGGTCACAGGCCCCTGGTACTTATAGAGCAGAACCCTGCCTGATGTGGCCTCAGTGGCTGAAGATATTTCAGGTTATTTGATGCTGTAGGTGTTCTGGTAGCGTTCTTGACACTTCTAGCTCACCTATGTCTATTCCAAACTTTATAGAATAATATATAAACTCATCATGATATTTCCTGTTGATTCTCCATCTATTTAAACCTGATGCTACATGATGCCCATCAGGAGACAGTTCTTCTACATTCCTGTTTGCAAGCATAACAGTACTATTAATAGTGGCACACTTTGGCTCCACCATAGATTTTAGTAAAATCATTGGTTGGTACTTCCTATATACTCTGCATCATCTTTTTCCCTGAAGATAATCATGAAAAATATTTGGTTGAAGGTTCCCTGGATGGATTGATGTCACTTTCTTTCCTCTTGAAGTTGTGCCTATCTATAGAAGATAGCCAATCAAGTTTCTATATCCCTTTCTACTTAGAACCTTAGTTAGGGTCATCAATGTATATTCCTGTATTCTTACCTTTCCCAGCCCTCCAGCTAGTCCCAGAGCAGCCCCTCATTAATTTCCATTTTCACTCCCAGGCATCTCTGACCCTCAAACCATAGTTTTTCACCATCCCTTTAGCCCCTTACTCCCACTTTAACAAATTTTTCCATCTTAATAGACTTCCTAAGACTATTTAGTTGCAATTTCTGTGTAATATTTGTACATTCACATTTGGAAACACCTTATTACCCAGCTTCTTTGGTTCAGTGGATTGTAGCATGGTTATTCTGAAAATTATGGCTAATATCTATAAGTAAATGAGTACATAAGATCCATGTCTTTTTTTGCTCTAGTCTAACTCACTCAGGATGATGTACAAAAGTTCAATTCATTTGCTTGAATATTTTGAGATGTGTGGCTTTTGCTAGCTGAATAGTATTCTTTTGTGTAGTTGTGCCTTTTTTTTTTTTTATTCCTTTCTTCAGTTGAGGGAAATCTTGCTTGTTTCTACTTTCTGGGTATTTTGAATAGAGCTGAGATGAATATCGTTGAACGAACTATGTAAATTCATTTACTATTTTGTATGTTTTTTTTCTATGACCTTTTCATTGGTTGGATAATGGTCATCCTATCTTGTTGAATTTATTAAAAATTATATTTCTAAATCTTTCTGTCATTACCTTTTTATATTATTAATTTCATCCCCCACTTTCATAATTTATTGCCATATAATTTCCCTTAGTATATTTAAACATTTGGTTGTTGTTTCTGAGCCATTAGATGTCCTGTTATCTTGCCAGGATGAGATATCCCAAATTTCTTAAGCAAATACTTTGTGCTATTAACTTTCCTTTTACCAGCTATTTCATTGTTTCCCATATATTAGAAATTGTTATGTACAAATGTTCATTGAATTCTAGAAAGTCTACATTTTTTTTGTCTTGATCCATTAATTCATTAAACTAAGGGCTGTTTATTTCACGTGAGTTTGTAAGCCTTCTGTGGTTCCATTTTTATATGATGCCCATCATTAACACATGGTCTTCAACTAGGGTGTAAGGAGTTACTTAAATTTTCCTGCATCTTTTGAGACATGCCTTGCTTCTGAGTAGGTAGATTTTTAAGAAAACTGCGTGAGTTGCTAAAAAAAGAAGTTTATACCTTAATGTTTATCATAATAATCTGTATATATTTGTTATATTAATTTGACTTATAAGATTACTTAACTATAGTATTTTTCATTTTAAACTTTTGTCTAGATGAATTGTCCACTGCTTTGAGTATGTAGATGAAGCTGTGTGTATCTGCATCTGTATTGGTCAGTCTTTAGCTGAACTTCTCTGTTACAGCTATATCAGGTTCCTATCAGCAAGCATTACTTTGCATCAGCAATAGTGTCTGGGTTTTGTGTCTGCAGAAGGGATAGATGCATAGATGGGGCAGTCTCTGGATGCCCTTTCTTTGAATCTCTACACCACTCTTTGTCCCTGCACTTTCTTTTGACAAGCAGAATTCAGGATTATTATATTTGAAATGGATGTGTGGCCCCATTGATCAAATGGAGGTCATGCATATCCACTTGATGTGGTCTCTACAGGGTCCCTTCTAGATCCTTCTTTCCCTCTACTTCCAAAGATTATTTCATTCCCCCATCTGAGTAATACTGTAGCATCCACATTTTGGTGTGGTATTCTTTCTTCTTGGATTTCATATGGTATAAGAGGTGTATAGTGGGAATTTCCCAATTAAATGGTGTGTGTGTGTGTGTGTGTGTGTGTGTGTGTGTGTGTGTGTGTGTGTGTGTTTGACTGGGTTACCTTACAAAGGATGACAATTTTACATTCCATCCATTTGCCTCTGAATTTTGTGAAGTGATTGCTTGAAATAGTTAAGTTGTATTACATTGTGTAAATATATTATATTTACTGTACCCATTCCTCTGTTGAGAGTACCTCTAGGTTGTTTCCAGATTCTGCCTATTATAAATAAGACTGCTATGAACTTAGTGGAGCATGTAGCCTTCCTATATGTTGGAGCACCATTTGTGTATATACTCTGCAGCTGTATAACTGGACCCTCAGGTAAAATTATTTCCAATTTTCTGAGGAACCACCAGACTTATTTCCAGAGGGGTTGTTCAAGCTCACAATCCACACAGCAATGGAAGATTGTTCCTCTTTCTCCACAACCATGTCAGCATTTGCTGACACCTGAGTTTTTGATCTTAGCCATTCTGATGGGTGTGAGGTGGAATTTCAGGGTTTGATTTGCACTTTCTTGATGACTAAGAATATTGAACTTTTAAAATTTTGTATGATATTTTATTTATTTACACTTCAAGTGTTATCTCTTTTCCCAGTTTCTCCTACAAAACCCCCCTATCCCATTTTCTCTCCCCCTGCTTCTATGCTGGTGCTCCTCCATTCACCCACTCCTGCACTCCCTTCCTGGAAGGGTTTTGATCCTTCTCAGGACAAAGGGCATCTCCTCTTATTGATGTCCAACAAGATAGTCCTCTGCTACATTTGCAGCTGGCGCCATGGGTCCACCATATGAATTCTTTGGTTGATGGTTTATTTCTTGGGATTTCTGGGGTATCTGGTTGGATGATATTGTTCTTTGTATGGGTTGCAAACCCCTTCAGCTCTATCAGTCCTTTCTCTGAGTCCCACATTAGGACCACCTTCTCAGACCAATGTTTGGCTGCAAGCATCCACTTCTATATTTGCTAGCCTTTGTCAGAGCTTCTCAGGAAACTATATGAGGCACATAAAAGCAAGCTCTTCTTTAAGTGCTTCTCAGACATTTGAGAATCCTCAATTTAGATTTATCTGTTTAGCTCTGTTCCCCATTTTAATAAAGTAATTTGGTTCTCTGAAGTCTAACATATTGAGTTCTTTGTATATTTTGGATGGTAACCCATTCTAGATTTCAGGCAGTTAAAAATGTCTTTTCCTAATCTGTGAGTTAGCATTTTCTTCTACTGACAATGTCCTTTGCCTTATAGAAGCTATTCAATTTTATGAGGTTCAATTTATGAAATCTTGATCTTAGACCATAAACCTGGGTGTTCTATTCAGGAAAATTTCTCTTTTCCAATGTATTTGAGGTTCTTTCCCACTTCCTCTTCTATTAGATTCATTTTATCTGGTTGTGTGGAGATTCTTGATACACTTGGACTTGAGCTTTGTACAAGGAGATACAATTTGGTCGACTGCATTTTTCAACACTTACATGCACTATCATGGCATCTACAAATACTTTTATCTTGACTCCCTCCTTTCCAATTTGTATTATGTTAATCTCACTTTGTTGTCTAATTGCTATGGCTATAATTCCAAATAATATATTTGATAGATAGGGTGAGTGTAAAGCCTAGACTTGTTCCTGATTTTAGTGGGATAGCTTAAAGTTTCTCTATATTTAGTTGGATGTTGGCCATTGGCTTGCTCTATATTGCATTTACTATATTTAGATACGGCCCTTGATTTGCAGGTTTCTCTAATACTTTTAGCAAGAATGGCTTTTGTATTTTGTGAAAGACTTTTTGAGAATCTAATGAGATGATGACATTGTGTTTTTTAAAATATATTTTTGAGTTGTTTTATATAGTGTATTATGTTAATGGAAATCCATATATTGAACTATCTCTGCATCACTGAGATGAAATCTTCTTGATCATAATGAATGATCATTTTGATATGTTCTTGTATTCAGTACACAAGAATTTTATTGAGTATTTTTGCATCAATATTCATGAAGAAAAAATGTTTTTATGTTCTCTTTCTTTTTTTTTTTTTTTTTTTTTTTTTTTTTTTTTTTTTTTTTTGGGCCTTTGTGTGACAAAGGTATCAGTTTAACTGTAGATTCATAGTATTTACTTGGTAGTGTTCCTCCTACATCTTTTTTTATGAAAAAATGTGAGAAGTAATTATATTAGGTCTTGTTCTGAAGGTCTGAATGAATCCTAAAAAGACCAACTGTTCCTGAGGATTTTATTCTTTGTAGACTATTACTGACTGATTCAATTTCATTGGTGGTTGTTTGAGTGTTTAATGGGTTCTCTGATCCATGACATCATCCATGTCATCTAGATTTTCCAGTATTGTTGAGTTTAGGATTTGTAGTAAGGTTGGTTAAGTTTTTAGTTTCTTTAGTTTTTGTACTTATGTCTTTATTTTCATTTCTGATTTTTTTGTTTGCTTTTTGTTGTTGTTTGTTTGTTTGTTTGTTTGTTTGTTTGTTTGACAGGGTTTCTCTGTGTAGCCCTGGCTATTCTGGAACACACTTTGTAGACTAGGCTTTCCTCGAACCCAGAAAGTCTGCCTGTCTCTGCCTCCCAAGTGCTGGGATTAAAGGCATGCACCACGACTACCCAGCTCATTTCTGATTTTGTTAATTTGAATATGGTTTCTGTGCCCTTTGTTTATTCTAGATAATGATTTATCTATCTTATTGATTTTCTCAATATACCAGATCCTGCTTTTGTTGATTCTTTGATTACATCTCTTTGCTTCTATTTGGATAACTTCAGCTTTGAGTTTGAATATTACCTATTGTCTACTCCTCTTAGATGTATTTGTTTCAATTTGTACTTGAGCTTCCCAACATGTTGTTAAGCTGCTAGGGTATGCTTTCACCAAATTCTTTTTGGAAGCACTCAGAGCTATGATTTTTTTTTCTTACCACTGCTTTCATTGTGGCCCATAAGTTTGGGTATGTTTCGCTTTTGTTATCATTAAATTCTAAATATCCTTTAATTTATTTCTTTATTTCTTCCTTGCCCAAGTTATCATTGAATAGATAGTTGTTTAGCTGCCATGTATATGTGGGTTTCCTGGTTTTTTTGTTTGTTTGTTTGGTTTGGTTTGTTGTTGATGTTATTGAAGTGCAGCATTGGTCTGTGCTGATCTGATAGTATGCATGTGATTACTTCCATTGGTTTGTATTGGTTGAGGCTTGTTTTGTGTCTGATTATATGATCTATTTTTGAGAAGTTACCATGAGGTTCTGAGAAGAAGGTATACTCTTCTTTTAGGGTAAAATTTCTATAGACATGTGTTAAGTCCATTGGGCTTATACCTTCTCTTGGTTTCACTGTGTATCTGTTAAATTTCTGTTTCCATGATCTGTCCATTGGTGGGAGTGGAGTGTCAAAGTCTCCTACTATTATTTAGTAAGGTAGGTTCAATATGTATTTTGGCTTTCCTGTGTTTCTTTTACAAAAGCAGGTGCCCTTACATTTGGGGCACAGATATTAAAGATGTTCTGGTGCTCATACTACTGGATTTTTTCCTGGAATCAGTATGTAGTATTCGTCCCCAACTTTTTTTATAACTGTCAACTGAAAATATATTTTATTGGAAATTAGAGTTTCTATCCCAGTTTGTGTCTTGTGGCTATTCACCTGGAAATTAATTTCCAGCCTTTTCTTTTGAAATAGCATCTGTCTTTGTCACTGAGGTATGTTTCCTTTATGAATCAAAATGCTGGTCCTGTTTAAATGTCCAGCCTATTAGTCTATGTCTTTTTCTTGGGGAGTTAAGTCCAATAATGTTGAGAGATATTAAGGACCAACAATTATTGCTTCATGTTATTTTCCTTTACAGAGGTGGATATATGCTTGTGTTGTTCTCTTCTTCTGGTGTTGTTGTGTCATTAGTTTCTTCCTTTTTCTTGGGTGTAGTTTCTCTACTTGTGGTGTTTTTTTTTGTTTGTTTGTTTGTTTTTTTTTTTTTCTATTACCCTCTATAGGACTTGACTATGGAAATATGTTGTTTAAATTTGATTTTGTTTTGGAATACCTTGATTTTTCCTTCTTTGGTATTTGGTAGTTTTCCTGAGTATATTAGCATATGCTAGCATTTTTGTTTTCTTAGGGTCTGTGTGACATCTTCCAAAGATCTTTGGCTTTTAGAGTCTATATTAAGAACTCTGGTGTAATTCTAATGAGTAAACCTTTTGTGTGTTACTTCATCTTTTTGTGTGTTACTATTTTCAATATTGTATATTTGTTTGATTTATTTTGCATTTTAATTATTATGTGATGGGATTAGTTTATTTTCTTGTCCCATCTGTTTGGTGTTCTGTAGACATCTTGTACATTTATTGGCATCTCGATTTCTAGGTTAGGGTAGATTTTTCTATAATATTGATGAACATCTTTCATATAATATTGATGGCCCTTTTATTTGGGAAACTTCACTCTTCTATACCTCCAATTTGCTCTTTTAACTTTATCTATTTAATATTTTTCTTCTATCACTTGGTGTATTGATTATTATGTGTCAATTGTACTTTCCTTTCTGATCTGATATATTTGCTGTTCTGCATGTTACTTGTGCCTTTATATTTGTCTTCTTTTTAGGTAAGGAATAGTCAATTCTATGGTTTTGTAAAAATATTTTCTTAGCCTTAAAGCTGGTATGCTCCATACTCTATGCCTAATATTCTTAATCTGGATGTTCATCTATATGAGTGTTCTATATGTTCTATATGAGTGTTCTATATGTTCTATATGAGTGTTGTCACTCTTGGAATTTTATATTATTATTTTGATTTGTTATTTTTGTTTTTGTTTGTTTGTTTGTTGTTGTTGTTGTTGTTGTTGTTGTTGTTGTTGTTGTTGTTTTCGAAACAGAGTTTCTCTGTATAGCCTTGGCTGTCCTGGAACTCACTGCCTCCCAAGTCCTGGGATTAAAGGTGTGCACCACCACGCTGGGCAGTAAGGACTATTCTTAATTGTGTGTGTAAGGAAAATTATTGGGAGCATAGTTAGGTATTAAAATGTTTTAGTAACATGTTGACCATAGATAGTTTTCCAAGATATATGGAGTGGATATGATTTATTTGCCCAAAATTCAAATTGATACCAAATGTAGAACGAAAGAGTTGCTGATCGATAAACATTAAGATGTATGGACACATCCTATTATTAGTTATTTTAACAATATAGAGCATAATTTAATTTCAAACATTTGTTTCCTTAATGATCAAGACAAGATATGTGATTGTGGAAACATGAAAATTATATGATGATATGAGTTTTTGAAATATGCTATAAATATCTTAAATATAAAAGATAATTATAAACAACACTTGCATAAAATGGTAAGCACTAGAATGCGTACCAAATGCTATGGAGCTTCCACATTTAAATTTCCATATACCATATGATGCAAGTCTTATTTAGCTATGATTTTTCCAATGGATTAATTAAGTATATCTTGTAAACCATAACACTTTTGTTCCTATACTAGACATGGATCAGTGTTTGAAGTGTCCAGAAGATCAATATGCTAATGAAAATAGTACTCTATAACTCCAGCTATTTTAGATTATAGAGAGAGTTTGGGAAAGGGCCTGGCTGGTTTTGCTTTATGCTTCTCTGTCCTTACATCTGATGTACTCCACATTTTACTGAAACACTGAGAAACTCCCATAGTCAAAGCCAATAACCAAATTCTCAGTTATGTAGTACTTATCTCCCTCATATTTTCTTTCATCTGTTTCTTGCTTTATATTACTCAGACCACTATGGCAATTTGTATTCTGCAGAAGACCACATTTGCCATTATGTTCACTGTGGCTGCCTGTACTATCTTGGCCAAGACAATTACTGCAGTACTGGCATTTTAGATCACTGTCCCAGGAAGAATGAGGTGGCTGCTTGTGTCAGGGTCACCCAAATACATCATTCTCATATGCACCATGATTCAACTGATTCTCTGTGGAGTCTGGCTGGGAACTTCTCCTCCATTTGTTCTTGCTGATGTACACATGCTACATGGCCACATTCTTATTGTTTTCAACAAAGGTTCAGTGAAAGCCTTCTACTGTTTCCTTGGATACAAGGACTCTGTTGCTCTAGCAAGTTTCACTGTAGCTTTCTTGGCCAGGAATCAGCCCGATACATTCAATGAAGCCAAGCTCTTCACATTCAGCATGCTGGTGTTCTGCAGTGTCTGGATCACATTTATACCTGTCTACCAAAGCACCAAAGGCAAGACTATGGTTGCTGTGGAAGTTTTCGGTATCTTGGCCTCAATTGCAGGGCTTCTTCATTGTATCTTTGCCACCAACTGCTTATTTATTTTATTAAGTCCATGGAAAAATTATTTTTACATGGTCAGGAAACCACATGCTAAATCTGAAAATATAATTTAAATTTAACCACTTATATAGTATACCAAACTTATCTACATTTTTACAAAGCTGCTTTCTACTCATCAAGTATTATGTTGAAATATGAAGTTTCTATCATGTAAACAATGTAGGAAATATGCTGTATAATTCAATTCAAAGAGATGACCTGGAGCTCAGTTTCCTGGATTAAAATGTGTAATCAGACACTTTTGTACCTCTAATAGCCATTTTTTAAATTATAAAACTGTCAGGTATCTGAAAATTGGCACTTGGTTTTGCAAATTATTTCATGTATTATCAACCTACCTGTAATAATTTTGTGTAATTGTTACTTTCTAGAAAACAATATTATGTTGTTGACAGTACATATATAGAGAGAAATTAAGAATTATGCCCACTATATTTTTATAGTTCTCTAAATAAATAAATAAATGGCAATTAACTAATTTTCTTTGTAACATGGTATTTCATGATGTGGGATGATAAAAAATTATGATGTTATCACTACTTTCTGTTTCAACTTTAACACTGATCATAATGAAGACACTCCATGATTTATATTGTAATTATGCTGAAAACCTCATGAATGAGGATACAAACGAGTCCATAAAAATCTGTTGTTATTTTGCTATGTGGTCATTCCCTAAAATGCATATCTTTGTTCTGATGTTTATATTTTAGGCCATAGAATTCCCTCAATCTTAGTCATAGATAATTATTTATATAATACAAAGCAATTAGTTAGGAAATGCTTAATGGTTTAAACTACAATGTATAGCAGACCAAGCTCTCCACCTTAAGAAAAACATCTTCACCATCAAGACTTGGAAAATATCTTGCCATAGGAGTCAGTGAAACTAAGCACCAATCACTTAGAAGAAGTGTTGTAAAATTCTATCTTTTTATTAGGATGCTGTTCTTGAAATTCTAATTACTAAACAAAATCTCCAAAATACCAAAAACTAAAAACACTGGTATAAATTCTGGAGATCTTCTTTTGGTCTTCTCAAACATAAACTATAAGAAGTAAAGAGGGCTGATTCTTGCCACTTCCACTGACTCAAGCCTTCTTAGTGGGGAATCTTTCTGTTTGTATTGAATAATACTGTCATTGTCCTAACTGCAGACCCTTTAGATGATCCTTGACAATAAGAACTAAGAAGGCACAGAATCAACTACTGAGATTCTGTGAGCCAGATGACATACAGAAGACTTATTTAATGTTATAGTTGAGAGTGCCTTTATAACCTCTACTCAGGTCCTGTCCTTCCATAACTGCTCTTCCAGTTCAACTGGCAGAGGGCAATTGGCTGGCCTGAACATAAGATTCTTTAACATCTCCAGATATCATGTAGGTGTCAGGGTTAATAAACGTGGAAGTGCCTGCTGTCCATGTATAGACAGTTGCCGGCCACAAATCAGGCCATGAAAACTCACTGATCCTACATATCCAACCTTTTTCATTTAAATGTTATCAGCTCAGAGGGAGCAATAGTTTGGTGTGCCAACATTTTAAACCCCCTTCAATGGGAGACCACCATATGGAACTTTTGGCTTGATTTTATATTGTCAGTGAGGAAAGGCCACAAAGGCTATGGTGAATTGTCACCCACACTTTGGCTTGGCCTATAAAACTGAATAATAAATTACCTTTATAATATGCATGTTATTTCTGCCTGTGCAACTATGGCTTACTTATTATGGATAAGATCAACTGTCTTCTAGTTGCATTTCATGCCCACTCAGAAAGATGGAGTTCAAGACTTGTCCTGTAAGGAAAAGCAAACACCTTTGGCTAGAGAAGTTATTTCTGTGGCCCTTCTCAGAAAATGTGATATGCAAGTGAAATTGTTTTGTAAGTTTACATGTCTGAATCCATTCTACATTGTTATTGCCAGCATCAAATCATTGCAATTTATAAAGATATGGAAAACAAGCTGTTTAGTGAAGAAGACAAGTAAAGCAGACTCTGAGACCATACAGTTTCCTGGAAGAAGTAGAACCACACAAATCTTCCTGAAAGAAGTTTTGACAGGAGTCATTTGGAAAGGACATGCTTTCTCTAAATTTTTGAGTGCACTGAAGGTGGTACAATGTATTTCAGATTTCCAGATTTGTTGGTTATATTCATGCTAGGGTATTATGCTTTGAGTATTTTCTACTCCTGAAAGAAATTGCTTACTAATATTCTGGTAAGCAAAACTAATAAATCTTACTGGCTCACAAAATTGGACTGTTTTTGGGGTTCCCTATCTGGAGTTAACAGATATGTGTGTTTCACGTACCAAAGCAGAGATTTGCAATTGAACAAATCTCAAGATTATATGAAAGGATTTTGAAACTTAAGTCCATATCACATTCTTAACATCATTCTATTCTGTAAAGTTGCAGAAATAAACAGATAGGTCTTTCTTATAATGTGTAATATAAACACATATTGACTAAGATTTTTTTCCAAATATATCATCTCCAAATGGGTATCAGCATATCTGGAATTTCACTAAAATTTATTACAGTCACAGTGTTCTTTATATAATTCAATGACTTAAATCATGAAATAGTAAAATATTTGAAACATCTTATTAAATTGTAGATTATGAGTGTACTGCACCCATGTAATAATCCATAATCAAATCATACATTGTCCATGAGAAATGCTCAATAAAGCTTATAGGATATTTGAGACCTAGAGGTTTATAAATTATTCAGTTTTTGGGTCCACACAGAAATTGTTGAAGTTATACTATCTTCAAATACAATATTAAATTTCTACCGTTTAATTATTCATCCTTTAACCAATGCTCCTTTTGTCTCCTTTTAAAATCTACTCTTCATTCATATCAACATTCAATTAGCAGGACCTCTATTTTTAGATCAAATAATAAATTATCTATATTATCTGACTTTTAGAATTAAATTGGTGTAGAGATATCACTGGGGACTAGGTGGAGGCCTGGGGCTGAGTGTGGTGGCTACAGGGACTTCATAGTGGTGACCCTAGATGAGACTATCTCCAGAAGATGATACAGAAACTAAAGTAACCACATCCTATATCCAAGCAGAACATTCAGAGGCATGTGAGCAACAAAAATCTACCCACAAAATCTTCAACTTCAAAACTTTTCTTGCAAGATGTGAAGTGTGGAGCAGTCACTGAGGGAAAAGACAACCAATGACCACCCTAACCTAAACACATTCTGTGTTAAGGAGCCTACAATGAAGACTATAAATGATGTTCTGAGGGTCTTCATACTGCAGCGGATGGAGGCAGGTGCAGATACCAACAGTCAAACATAAACAGATCTTGGGAAGGTGAATAGTGTGTAATAGAAGTAAGCAGGATTTAGAGGTCATAAACAACACAAGAAGAACTAAATGGACAATTAATCTGGAACCAACCATATAACATTCATAAATTACACATAAACCCCTTACCTACTTTTAGCAAGTGTGATTCTTGGTCTTCATGTGGTCCCACTAAGACATGGAACAGATTTGTCTCAGTTTCTGTTCCCTTCTTTGACTCCTCTTTCCCCAACCTGGACTGCCTGGTTGGTCTTCACTTTTAGAGAATGTACTTAGTCATACATCATTGAGTGCTAAGGAAGAGGAGGGGTTACCCTTCGCTGGTAAGTAAGGGACAAATGGGAGTGGGAAGACTGTAAAGATGAATCTAAAAGGAGAGGATCAGGAGTGTGATTGGAATAAAAGTGAACAAGTACATGAGAAAATATTCCTCTAATACCAACATTTTAGCACAAAATTTCATGAAAGGCCCTATATATTTAAAACTGGGAAATAAGCTTGAAAATATAGATGGTATATGTATAATAGCCCAGAAAATACCTTTAATTTGTTTCTTTTGACCAGTTCATATATTAATGAATGCAACCCAGTCGTATCCATTCTGCACATCTATACGACTTTCACCACATTTAATCACACCCTTCACCCAACTACTTGGCTTTAGTTTGTATTAAATAAGTAGGTTTATTTTGTGATACCAAACTGTCCATATGTTTAGGACTTTTACTAGAGAGTACAAATGCTAATGTAATCTGTTTCCTCAAAAAAAAAAAAATGAATGAGTTTCCCTCCCATAGCACCCATCACTTCCTGAAGCTTATAATGTATGTGTATGGGCTATCCAAAGTGTTGCCTAAATGTATAATAGGGTTTCTTTGTGATCTTATAAATATTTTGCATTATAATTAGAATTTCAATAGCAACATCATATTACAAATTTTGGATTTCACTGCATTCCTTAGTAACTGGGTCATAATTTCTTCTCCCTTCCATGCTATAATATTTCCCAAGCCGTGATGATGAGGGGATTTGGTTAGCTGTTTTATTTTATATGGTCCACCCAGTATGTTAGTCTCTGTACTTTAAAGCATTTCTGAATTGACTGTTGTATAAATAAGATATAAATTGGTGCTTATAACTTTATTTGAGACAAATCTATGTCTTAGATGATAAACCCAAATATTTAGAAATGTATTCAATACTATGACCACTTAGCAAAAAGAAAGTATCATGTTTTTGTGAACCTTATACATCTTAATCCATGAGGTTTTCAACAATATTACAATATAAATCCTGAAACGCTTTCATGATGAGCAATTTTCAAGTTAAACTGAGAGGAAGTTATTGATATAAAACATTATAATTCTTTTTTTTCTTTTATTACGTATTTTGCTATATTACATTTCCAATGCTATCCCAAAAGTACCCACACCCTCCCCCCCACTCCCCTACCCATCCATTCCCATTTTTTGGCCCTGGCATTCCCCTGTACTGGGGCATATAAAGTTTGCCTGTCCAACTGGCCTCTCTTTCCAGTGATGGCTGACTAGGCCATCTTTTGATACATATGCAGCTAGAGTCAAGAGCTCTGGGGTACTGGTTAGATCATAATGTTGCACCTATAGGGTTGCAGATCTCTTTAGCTCCTTGGATACTTTCTCTAGCTCCTCCATTGGGGGCCCTGTGATCTATCCAATAGTTGATTGTGAGCATCTACTTCTGTGTGTGCTAGGCCCCGGCCTAGTCTCACAAGAGACAGCTATATCACAGTCCTTGCAACAAACGCTTGCTAGTGTATGCAATGGTGTCAGCATTTGGAGGCTAATTATAGGATGGATCCCTGGATATGGCAGTCTCTAGATGGTCCATCCTTTTGTCTCAGCTCCAAACTTTGTCTCTGTAACTCCTTTCATGGGTGATTGTTTCCGATTCTAAGAAGGGGCAAAGTGTCCACACTTTGGTCTTCGTTCTTCTTCAGTTTCATGTGTTTTGCAAATTGTATTTTATATCTCGGGTATACTAAGTTTCTGGGCTAATATCCACTTATCAGTGAGTACATATCATTTGAGTTATTTTGTGATTGTGTTACCTCACTCAGGATGATGCCCTCAAGGTCCATCCATTTGCCTAGGAATTTCATTAATTCATTTTTTTAATGGCTCAGTAGTACTCCATTGTGTAAATGCACCACATTTTTTGTATCCATTCCTCTGTTGAGGGGCATCTGGGTTCTTTCCAGCTTCTGGCTATTATAAATAAGGCTGCTATGAATATAGTGGAGCATGTGTCCTTCTTACCGGTTGGGACATCTTCTGGATATATGTCCAGAAGAGGTATTGGGGGATCCTCCGGTAGTACTATGCCCAATTTTCTGAGAAACCACCAGACTGATTTCCAGAGTGGTTGTACAAGCTTGCAATCCCACCAACAATGGAGGAGTGTTACTCTTGCTCCACATTCTCGTCAGCATCTGCTGTCACCTGAATTTTCAATCTTAGCCATTCTGACTGGTGTGAGGTAGAATCTCAGGGTTTTTTTGATTTGCATTTCTCTGATGATTAAGGATGCTGAGCATTTTTTCATGTGCTTCTCAGCCATTCGGTATTCCTCAGGTGAGAATTCTTTGTTTAGCTCTAAGCCCCCTAACATAAAATATCTTGGTGTGACTCTAACTAAGGAAGTGAAAGATCTGTATGATAAAAACTTCAAGTCTCTGAAGAAAGAAATTAAAGAAGATCTCAGAAGATGGAAAGATCTCCCATGCTCATGGATTGGCAGGATCAATATTGTAAAAATGGCTATCTTGCCAAAAGCAATCTACACATTCAATGCAATCCCCATCAAAATTCCAACTCAATTCTTCAACGAATTTGAAAGAGCAATCTGCAAATTCATCTGCAATAACAAAAAACCTAGGATAGCAAAAACTCTTCTCAAGGATAAAAGTACCCAGAAATGAACCCACACACCTATGGTCACTTGATCTTCGAAAAGGTCCTAAAACCATCCAGTGGAAAAAAGACAGCATTTTCAACAAATGGTGCTGGCACAACTGGTTGTTATCATGTAGAAGAATGCGAATTGATCCATGTCTATCTCCTTGTACTAAGGTCTAATCTAAGTGGATCAAGGAACTTCACATAAAACCAGAGACACTGAAAATTATAGAGGAGAAAGTGGGAAAAAGCCTCGAAGATATGGGCACAGGGGAAAAATTCCTGAATAGAACATCAATGGCTTGTGCTGTAAGATCAAGAATTGACAAATGGGACCTCATGAAACTGCAAAGCTTCTGTAAGACAAAAGATACCGTCAATAAGACAAAAAGGCCACCAACAGATTGGGAAAGGATTTTTACCTATCCTAAATCAGATAGGGGACTAATATCCAATATATATAAAGAACTCAAGAAGGTGGACTCCAGAAAATCAAATAACCCCATTTAAAAAATGGGGCTCAGAGCTAAAAAAAATAAAACATTATAATTCTAATCATCCTAAGTACTATGACATAATTTCATATACAAAATTATTTAGTTTATCTTTGTAATTTTTTGGCAGTTCTTTATAACAGGTTCTCTTCTTTATTGTTATTTGTATGCATTATCCATGTAGCAATAATTATTCTGGAAAGTACTGATATTTTAACAATTATACTGGAAATAGATTTCAAATGAAATAATTTCTAATTCAAAGATCCAATTTCTAGATGCTAGGCAATTAAATAGTAAATTCTAACCAGCATTAAAGAAATAAGAATCTATGATTAAATTGTTTGATCCAGTAGATGGATGTCAAGGTGATATATTATGTTTTATTAATCATACTGTATTCTACACTTTTTTCATGGTAGAATCTTCAAATTTTGATATAATAGTTGAATACTAGAAAGCAACCTTGTTCTTATGTGGATGTGTTTAGAAATCTATGTAAGCAGTTAAATTTAATTAAGATTATAAGTTTTAGAATGTAATTTCCTAAACTTGTAAAAAGAAATCTCTGGTCTTAATAAATTACTCTAGCATTTTGAGGCAAAGACACAAGGTAGTTTTTCACTATATTCTAAGATAGAGAAGACCTCCACAGCAACCGTTTTTGGCCCTTAGTGCTGTGGAAGACAGGAAGAAAAGTGATCTACACATTGCATAATATCATCATACTGAATGTCAGGAGCTTGGTTTCATTGAATGCATCATATAAATTCCTGGCGAGGAATGGTACAGTAAAACTTTGTGCTGCAACAAAGCCAGTATATCTTAGGACACAGTAGAAAGCCAACACTGAACATTTATTGCAAACAATGATGATGTGATCTTGCAACATGTGTACATTAGCATCAACAAATAGAGGAAAAAATCCCAGTCATATTCCACAAAGTATCAGCTGGATCATGATATATATGAGAATGATGTAGTAAGGTGCACCTGACAAAAGTAGCACTGTTATATTTTTTCCTGGCACAATAATCTAGAATGCCAGTACTACAATAATTATCTTTGTCAAGACAGTATAGGCAGCCACATTGAACACAATGGCCAATGTTTTCTATTGGAGGATGTAGCTGGTCATAGTGGGATGACCAATGTAGAGCAAGAAACATATAAAAGAAAATATGAAGGAGATAAGTAGGACATAACTGAGAATTTAATTATTGGCCTTGACTATGGGAGTATCTTTCTGTTACAAGAAGACACAGCATACAACTGCTCTAAGGGCAGAGAAGCACAGGACTAAGATAGGCAGTACCATTCCCAGCGGGTTTTCATAGGCAAGAAACAGCACAACTTTTTTGAGGAAGTATGTTTGATATCTGTTGTTCTATGGATCCTCTGGACACTTCAAACACTAATCCATCTATCTATAGTTAGAGACATATTGTCAGATTAATTTGTCTGTATTTATCACAAGGTACACTAACTTCATTCATTGGAAAAGCATAACCTAAATAGACTTTCATATTGTTGATGGTATTTGGGAAAATAAATGTGGAAGCTGCATAGGATGTAATCGTAGATACCAATGCTAATTACTTTTATGTTATCTATTGTTAATAATGCATATTAATATATATTTCATATATTCAAGTTGTGTATAATAATTTTTTAAAAACTAAAATATACTGCACCATAATATTCACTTTTCTGAAATGATATAACTTTGATTGGTTACTCATGGAAGAAAACTTTTTCATTAATAACTTTGTATATTAGGCAAATCATGAACTTACAAGAATCCATGTCCATGTATCTTATGGTCCAATTATTAGCAAACTGGTTCCTTGGACATAAAACTCCACCACTCCCTGTCTTAGAATAGAACCTACAACTAATATTTTACAAACCACTATGATCTCTAACTAGCCTTGAAAAAACAGAAATTAATAGTACTGGTATTCAGTGCCAAACACAAACAAATATGTCAAATAGAAAACCCACATAGCATTGAAACTGAACAACTCTCTACACAATGATAACTTGAACAGTGAAGTAAAGAAAGAATTTAAAGACTTCCTGGAATTTCATCAAATTATAGAACATTATACACAAACTTATGGGACACAATTACAGCAGTGCTAAGAGGATTATTTATACCACTAAGTGCCCTGGTGAAGAAACTGGAGAGATCTTACACTAGCAACTTAACCTGAGATCTTACACTAGCAACTAGGACACCCTAGAATTCTAGAACAAAAAGAAACCCACACAAGAGGAATAGACAGGAAAAAAATAGTGAAACACAGTACTGAAGTGAACCAAATAAAAAGAAAGAGAACCATACAAAGAATCAACCAAACCAAAAGCTGGTTTTTGAGAGAATCAACAAGATAGATAAATTGCTAGCCAATCTAAATAATCGACCCAAAGGCATTATCCAAAGCAACAAAATCAGAAATGAAAACATAACATAAGATACCACATATCAAAGTTAGATCAAGAGCATGCAAACTATCTTAAAAGACCTATATCACACAAGTAGATAGAAGTCATTGAAAATCTCCCAACCACAAGAAACCCAGAACAAGGAGGATTTAGTGCAGAATTCTATCAGACCTTTAAAAACAACTGACACCAACTTTCTTCAAACTATTCCATATAATAGAAACAGAAGGAATACTACCTAACTCATTGTATAAAGCTACCATTACTCTGATACCTAAACCACACAAGGACCCAACCAAAAAGGAGAACTTCAGACTAATCTTGCTTATGAATATCGATGTAAAAATACTCAATAAAATTCTTGTTAACGGAATTCAAAAACACATCAGCATTATTATTAAACATGACCAAGTAGGCTTCTTTCAAGGGATTCAAGGTTGGTTCAATATACAAAAATCCATTAATATAATACACTATATAAAATAACTCAAAGATAAAAAAATAACAATCATTTCCTTAGATGCTGAAAAATAATTTGGCAAAATACAGCTCTCCTTCACGTTAAAAGTATTGGAGAGGTCAGGAAATCAAAGCCCATACCTAAACATAATAAAGGAATTAACTTCAAACCAACAGCTAATATCAAATTATGTGGATAGATACTTGAAGCACTCCCAATAAATTCAGGGATAAGAAAAGGATACCCACTCTCCCCATATCTAGTCAATATAGCACTCAAAATACTAGCTAGAACAACAAGACAACAAAAAGAGTTCAAGCGGATACAAATTGACAAAGAAGAAATAAAAGTATCACTATTTGCAGAAGATATGATAGTCATGCTGAGAAATAATTATCCCTTCACAATAGCCACAAATAGTTTAACCTATCTTGGAGTAATTCTAACTAAAAAAGTGAAAGGCCTGTATGAACATAACATCAAGACTCTTAAGAAAGAAAGCAACAACAACAACAACAACAACAAAAAACAGAAAATGGAGATATCTCCCATGCTAATGGATTGGCAGAATAAACATAGTAAACATGGCCATCCTACCAAAGACAGTCTACAGATTCAATGAAATTGCCATCAAAATCCCAACACAATTCTTCAAAGGCATGGGAAGAGCAATTCTCAAATTCATCTGGAAAGACAAAAATCCCAGAATATCGAAAACAATTCTTAATAATAAAAGAACTTCTGGTGGAATCACAATTTCTGACTTCAAGATTTACTACAAAGCAATAGCAATAAAAACTGCATAGTATTTGCACAGATACAGACACTTTGATCAAGGTAATAGAATTAAAGACCCAGAAATAAAAGCACACACTCATGGATACTTGATATTTGACAAAAAAATCTAAAAATATACAATGGAAAGAAAAAAAACTTTAATAAATGGTCATGATCTAACTGGCTGTCTGCATGTAGAAGAGTGGAAATAGATCCATATTTTTCACAAAGCTCAAATCTAAGTAGATCAAGTGCTTCAACATAAAACTAGATACACTAAATCTAATAGAAGATAAAGTGGGGAAGAACCTTGAACTCATTTGCACATTGGGAAATTTCCTAAACAGAACTCCACATGCTAACTGTCTAAGATCAAGAATTGATAAATGAACTCTCATCAAATTGGAAAGCATCTGTAAGGCAAAGGATACATTCAATAAGATAAAGTGGCAATCTTCAAATTGGGATACCCAGATATCCTACCTAAGCCAGAGCCTGGATACAGAAATTGTTTTTCATTTACACAATGGAATACTACTCAGTTATTAAGAATGAGGACATCCTGAGATTTGCAGGAAATTGGGTAGAACTAGAAAATATCATCTTGAGTCTAGTAACTCAGATCCAAAAAACATGCATGGTATGTACTCATAAATAATTTGATTTTAGCCAAAAATATAAAGAATACGTAAGATACTGTCAACAGAACTCAAAAACTTCAACAAGCTGAAGGGCCCAATTGAGGATGCCTCAGTCATACTTTGGAGAGAGAAGAAAGTAAATACAATGCAGAGGGAGAGAGGAGCCTGGTAGGGAAAGTGGAGTGCACAGGGCATAGAGGGGAACTTGATACAGTGTTGAGTGAAGAAAAAGGACTGGAACTCTGAGAGCCAGCAGAATGAACAGAACTAGGCAATCTCGATAGGTGGAAGGGGGGGGGCATTCCACAATTCACCCATAACCAGGGGAGTGAGAAACTCTTGGGAGTTGTAGGGAGGGATCTTGGATGAAATGTCCTACAGTAGGGAGGAGAAAAATTTAGAGCTGACCTCTAGCAGAAAAACAAGGCATGAAATGAAGGAGAGATTTTGCCAACCGACAGTCAAAACTCTGACCCATAATTTTTCCTGTCTGCAAGAACTGCAAGAATGGAAATGGAGACAATCCTGAGTAGGAGGTCTGTACTGGCTACTTTTGTGTCAACTTGACACAGATGGAGTAATCACAGAGAAAGAAGCTTCAGTTTAGGAAATCCTCCATGAGATACAAACTGTCAGGCATTATCTCAATTAGTGATCAAGGAGGAAAGGCCTCTTGTGGGTGGGACCATCTCTGGGCTGGTAGTCTTGGTTCTATAAAAGAGCAGTCTGAGCAAGCCAGGAGAGGCAAGCCAGTAATGAACATCCCTCCAGGCTCTCTGCATTAGCTCCTGCTTTCTGACTTGCTTGAGTTCCAGTCCTGACTTCCTTGGTGATGAACAACAGTATGGAAGTTTAAGCCGAATAAACCCTTCCCCAACTTGCTTCTTTGTCATGATGTTTCTATAGGAATAGAAACCCTGACTAAGACAGGGTCCCACAATAGGCCGGAAGTAGGATCCAACTCAAGGGGAGGTCCCAAGGCCAGATACTATTTCTAAGGATATTGAGTGCTTACAAAAATGAACTGATCATTCCTGCCCCCACAAAAGACCCAACAAGCAGCTTAAAGAGTCAGATACAGATATTTACACCCAACCAAAGGATAGAACCTACTTACCACTGTGGTTGAATTGGAGAAAGGCTGGAAGAGGCTGCGGAGGAGAGTGACTCTAAAGGAAGATCAGCCTTCTCAATTAATCTGGACCCCCAAGATCTCTTAAACAATGCAGTTCCAACTGGACAGCATATACCAGCTGATTGAGGTCCCAACACCTATATAGCAGACTTCTGAGTCTGGGTAGAGTCAGAGAAGATGCATATGACCCTCAAGATAATGAAAGCCCTAGGGAATTTAGAGGTCTGATGGGGAGGGGTGTGTGTGGATGGTTTATCATCGTGAAGACAGGGTGCAGGGAGGAGAATATGGATATGGAATGGACAGAGAGTGGACTGGGAGGGTAATTGAATCTGGAGTGTAAATAGATTAATGAATAGTTAATTAATTAATTAATTAATTAAAAAGAAAAAAGCATTTTAATTTCAATAAAGTCAGAGACAACATGAAACATTTACCATCAAAATTTTCTACAGCTGCCCATTGATATGTGAAAATATAATTCATTTTAATTCTATTATATTGATCAATGTGTCTATTTTTACTCAAATATAATGGGGCCTTTATTACTATAGCCTTTTAGAGACACTTGAAATCAGAAGTGGTGCTACCTCCAGGAATTCTGTTATTGTTCAGGATTTTTTTTTTTTTTTTTTTGCTATGTTCAGTTTTTTCTTTGTCCCATGAAGTTCCTGAATGTTCTTTCAAAGTTTGTAAAATTTTAAAACTTCTCAAAAGAGATTCACAAATGCCAGAATATCCTGCAAAGATGTCTTGCAAACTCTAAGAAATAATAGATGTCAGATCATACTTGCATACTCTGCAAAACTTTCAATCACCATAAATGGAGAAACTAAGTATTTCATGAGAAAACAAAATTTGAAAGACATCTTTCTAATAATATAGCCTTACAGAGGCTATTATAAGGAAAACTCCAACACAAGGAGGAGAAACACACACACACATGCACACATACATACACACACACAAACACACACACACACACACACACACACACACACATATACACATATGCATGTGTGCGTGCACACACACACACACACACACACACACACACACACACACACACACATTCACTTCCATTTCCAGCAACAATATAATAGGATCTATCATTGTTCATTAATATGCCTCAACATCAATGGACTCAATACTAAATAAAAAGTCACAGTCTAACAGTGTAGATATATAAACAGGATCTACTTTTCTACTGCATACAATAAACACACATTAGCAACTAAAGTAGACACAACTTCAGAATGAAGCATTAGAAAAAGATTTTTTTAAAGAAAACCACCCCCAAGAAACAAGCTGTAGTAATCATCCTAATATCTAATAAATTAAAGTCTCTACCCAAAATAATCAAACGGGATTGGAAAGGATACTTCATACCCACCAAAGGAAAAGCACATTAAGGAAAATCTCAATTCAGGACACCTATACCTCAAATGCAAGGATATCCACATTACAAAATTAATGTTTTGCATTACAAAAACATCGAATCTCAAAAACAAAAACAAACAAACAAATAACAACAGAAATTAATAGTACTGGTATTCAGTCCAAACACAAACAAATATGTCATTAAAACAAAAACCAAACAGTAATAATTCAACTACCAGATGCTAAAAACCAAGTAAGTCTAATAGATATGTTCAAAATTTTTACACTGGCACAGAAGAATTTACCTTTTCAGCACCTCACAGAACCCTCTTCAAAATTTGCCATATGACTAGTCTCAAAAGGAAGTCTCAACAGATTCAAGAAAATTTAAATAACAGCTTAAATCTTAGTAGATTACCACACATACAGGCTGAACTTCAACAGCAACAGAAACAACAAAACGCCATATACTCATGGAAACTGAAAAATTCTCTACACAATGAACACTAGGTCAAAGAAGTAATTGAGGAAGAAGTTAAAGACTTTCAAGAAATCAGTGAAAATGAAGGTACAGCATGCCCACACTTATGGAACACAATGAAAGTAGTATTCAGTTAAAAATTCATGGCACAAAGTATGTTAATAGAGAAATGGGCGAAATCCTACCCAGAAACTTAATGACACTCTTGAAAGCTCTTGAACAAAAGAAGCAAACATTTGCAAGAGGAGGGGACAGCGGAAAATACTCAAACTCAAGGTTGAAATCAAGCAATTAGGAAAAAGGGGGAAACAATACAAAGAGGCAGAAACAAAAGCATAGTCCTTTAGAAAAAAATATAGACATTTAGACAATAAACTAAAAGGCATGTAGACTGTATGCAAATTAACAAAATAAGAAATAAAAAGGGAGACATAACAAAACAAACTAATGTAATTACAAAAAAATCATTAGGTCTTATTTCAAAATCTTTACCCCATAATAGTGGAAAATCTAAATGAAATGTATAGTTTTTTTCAAGACAGATACCACTTATGAAACTTAAGTAACCTTTTTTCCTTAAGTTTAAGACTGGTCAGATCACCAGCTTGTCTGCTCCTCTGAAGATATCACAGACTGAAGGCCTTCTAGGTATTCTGCTGGAAACAGTTCAAATAGGTACAAGAGTCTCACAAACAGGTACTGCAGTATGGAATCCTGTGGATCCCAGTAGACTCAGGATCCATCTCTCATCAAAGCCATCAAAGCCCCTACACCCTGAATTCTACTCCCCTTCTGGCCTGTACCTTCTGAGAGGGCAGATTGCTAACTTGTCTTTTCCTCTGAAGAGAGCAAAGACTGAAGATCTCTCAGGAGTTTCTATGCATGCAGCAGAACTCACCAAACAGTCTGAAAGCCTCCCTGGAGTTCTACTGCAGACATGGCAACAGAGCTCATCATGTGAAAGTCTCCCAGGATAATAGTATGCACAGGCCAACAGCTGATCTGCTCCTCTGAAGATTCAACAGTCTGAAGACCTCACAATAGGTTAGCTACAGACAATGTCATAGATCTCCAAGGAGACCTGCAGCTACCCAGGGAGAGAAGAAGCAGGTTACAGACACAGACACCCAGACCATCTTAAACTATGGTTAACCAGATGGGGAGAGGCAAGTGCAAGGCCACAAACTACAGAAGCTAATATACTTTGGTATTATCAGAACCCAGTTTTCCCAACACAGTAATCCCCAGATATACCAACAAAACTGAAAAATCAAGAAGCTGACCTAAAATCCAGTCTTATGAAAATAATATAGACCTTAAAGAGGATATAAATAATATATTTTAAGAAATACAAGAAAATGCAGATAAAGAGGCAGAATCCCTTAAAGAGAAAACAAATAATTTCCTTAAAGAAATGTAGGAAAACACAATCCTACAGATGAAAGAACTGAACTAAGTGGTCCAAGACCTAAAAGTGGAAGGAGAAACAATGTTGAAAACAAAAAGGGAGGCAAATGTATAAATGGAAAAAAATAGGGAAAATGTCAGGAATTATAGAGGAAAGCAATACCAACAAAATACAAGAGAAAGAAGAGAGGCTCTAAAATGTAGAACAAGCCTGAGAAGATCTTGATACAAATTTCAAAGAAAATTAAAAAAAAAAAAACAACCCAAAACAAAACAAAACAAAAAACAAAACAAACAAACAAACAAACAAAACCCAACCTTCTAATGCAAAACATTCTTGAAATCTAGGGCAAAATGAAAAGACTATATTTAAGAATAATAGGAATATAGGAGCGAGAAGATTCCCAGCTCAAAGCACCCAAAAACATTGTCAATAAATCATAAAATGAAATTTCCCAAATCTAAAGAAAGAGATGGCCATAAATTCATAAGAAGCTGATAAAACAACAAATAGATTCGATCAGAAAGGAAACTCCTCTAAGCACATTATAATCAAGACAGTAAATGCACAGAACAAAGAAAGAATATTAAAAGCAGTAAAAGAAAATTGACAAGTAACATATAAAGAAGACCTATAAGAATTATACCAGACTTCTCAACTAACACAATAAAATATAGAAGAGCCTGGACAGAGGTTATGCTGACCCTAAGAGAATACAGTGCAAACCCAGGCAACAATACTCAATAAAACTCAATCAACATAGATGGAAAAACCAAAATATCCTAGGATAAAACTAAATTCAAACGATATCTTATTTACTAATCCATCCCTACAGAGGATTCCAGAAGTAAAACTCCAACACAATGTGAGACCCTACCCCAAAGAAAAACAAGATGTAAATCATCCTACAACAAATCCAAAAGGAGAGAATTACATGTATATAATGATACTTATAATAAGTATAGCCAGAATTTAAAATCATCTGTCTTTAATATTTCTCAATATCAACAGACTCAATTCCCCAATATAAAGACATGAGCTAACACAATGCAGAACACACATTGATCACATACAATAATAGTAGGAGACCTCAATGACCACTCTCACTAGTGGACAGATCATGGAAACATAAAATAAACAGAGACACAGTGGAACTAACAGAAGTTATCAACCACAATGTATAACAGCTAGATACCCCACATTTTATCCTAAAACAGAGCCTATATCCTCTCAGCACATTATGGTACCTTGTCCAAAATGGACCTTATAATCAGTCTAAAAACAAGCCTCAACAGATAGAAGATTAAAATAATCTTATGCATCTTATCAGATCACCATGGACTAAGGTTCAGTCTTCAAGAACAACAAAACAATGAAAAACCCACATACTCATGGAAACTGAATAATTCTCTACTCAGTGGTAACTTGGGCAAGGAAGAAATAAAGAAAGAAAGTAATTAATTTCTAGGATTCAATGAAAATAAAGAAACAGCATACACAAACTTATACAGCACAATTAAAGCAGCACTAAGAAAAAAAATTCATGACACTAAGTGCCCTGGTAAAGAAGTTGGAGAGATCCTACACTACCAACTTAACAATGCACCTGAGAGCTCTAGAACAAAAATATGCAAACACATCCAACAGGAGTAGACAGCAGGAAATAGTAAAACTCAGGGCAGAAATCAATCAGAGAGAGAGAGAGAGAGAGAGAGAGAGAGAGAGAGAGAGAGAGAGAGAGAGAGAGAGAGAGAGAGGGAGGGAGGGAGGGGGGAGGGAGGGAGGGAGGGAGGGAGGGAGGGAGAGGGAGAGAGAGAGAGAGAGAGAGAGAGAGAGAGAGAGAGAGAGAGAGAGAGAGAGAGAGAGAGAGAGAACCGTACAAAGAATCAAGAAACCAAATTCTCATTCATTCAAAATATCAACAAGATAGATAATTCACTAGGCAAATGAACTAAAGAACCCAGAGAGATCAGCCAAATTAACAAAATCAGAAATGAAAAAAAAATAACAGGAATAGATGAAATTTTAAAAAACTCATCAGATTCTACTACAAAAGCCTGTATGCAATAAAACTGGAAAATCAAAATGAGACTGATGATTTTCTAGACAGAATCCACATACCAAGGTTAAATCAAGAGCAGGTGAACTATCCAATGAGGCCCAGATGACCTAAGGAAATTCACTAAAACACTCGCAACTTAAAAAACAAAACTAAACAAAACAAAACAAACAAACAAACAAACAAAACATGTTCAGATGGCTTTAGTGCAGAATACTAATAGACCTTCAACAAAGAGATAATACCAATACTCCTCAAAATATTCCATAAAATATAAAGAGAATGAACACTAAAAATCTCATTCTGTGAAGCCACAATTTATATGATCACTAAATATGCAAGAACCCAACAATAAAAAAGAACTTTAGAATCTTATTTTCCAAGTGTGATGTGGTATTCAGGGCTAGCTGTAGTGGGAGAACTGGGTTAGGTTGATACCAAGTTGCCTTGGTTTCTATTGCCTATGTTCTTTGGCTTGTCTCTCACCATCTTGTTATCTCAGATGTTAGCTTGTCTTGCTGTCTCTGACTGGGACCTCTTGTGAGCCTGTGACCCTCTAATATTAGGTGTGTCAACACTCCTTGGAGACAAACTGCCTCTGTTCAGGATTGTGGTGGGGAGAGCTATAGTACAGTGTTAGCTCTGAGGTGCAGACAAAACCAGAAGGCAAACTTCATATGGAAAGACAAAACAATTATGATAGCCTTGTTAAATGAAGCCTGTCAATGTGGGCATGGGATTTAAGATCGTCTCCAGTCTTTTCCTATTTGCCTTAGAAACTGGCAGTTCCCCTGCAACATCTGGTTGCTCTCATAATCTGAG